>NC_041214.2:69461604-69464799 GCF_002837175.3 Physeter macrocephalus | reverse complement strand
GACATGTGGGATCTTCCCAGACCAGGGCTCGAACCCGTGTCCCCTGCATTGGCAGGCAGATTCTCAACCACTGCACCACCAGGGAAGCCCCTACACTGAGTTTTATACCCACTCCAAGTAAACAATCAAAGAACTATTCTCCAATGGCTTCCAACTTAGTTTTTCTTTTACTCTTCATAAGGTTTATTGAATGGTATATGTTCCTCATCTCTATGAATCTATAGTGCAATAAATTTAAGTTATCAGTAAACTAAACCAGACGTTAATGGTAAAATTATTTTGACTCAGATTATAATATTTCTCACATACCTCTGATTTGCTATCATCATAAAACTCATTTATGTGGATTATAAAACTGCCTCTCATGATGAATTATGTAATACTCTACTTACCAGTCAGGGGAAAAATGCCATTTATATTCATTTTGTTTGCTCCCTTCAACTGAAATTATTCTTCTTTACATTGTTATTGGATTTCATAAAAATGTTTGTTGAAAATCAATATTTGGTATATAACACATATATATTTTACAGTTCTCATATTGTCTTTCAGCACTTGATGATTTGACTTTGCTGTATATCTTCTGAGTTCCCTATTTTCTTGGATTTTTTGTTTTTAATCACAAACAAAACACTTTTAAATATATCCACAATCTCTCTTATAATCAGATTTTGTTGTTGTTAATTTTGTTGCTTTGTTGCTGCTGTTTTCTGTCCCCACTTTTAATAGGAAAAGGGAATGCTTGACACAGAGACAGACTAGATTCCTGTGCTAATAACTCAGTGAGAATTTCCCCTGAGCATATTCTTCTCACTAGATGTGGAATTATTTTACTGAATAACTTTTACTTAAGTCATGCCAAGACAACCCAAATGGTTTCAGTATGAAATTTCTCTTTTCTTAGCCAGAAATATAGACTGGTCTCACATCAACCTTTCTTTAGCAACATTGAAACCAACTTGACACTCCTGGATAAAAAGAAGCTTCTCATTAAATGACAAAATAACTTCAATATACGGATCCATATCTGTCAATCCACAGAAATGGTGTCTAATGTAGTTTTTCTGGCAGAAGCCTATGGAAAATATTTTGGCAGTTAGTGTGGTAATTAATATACAGGGTCAAAGAAAACATTACACTTTTTCTTCCACATATCAGGAAGCATCTATTTTTGGAGAGTAGAAATGAAAAACAAAGTTATATAAAAAGAAAATTATTGCTAAGATAGATTATGAATTTAGATAATTAGGAAAAATCAGCTAAACAATGATTGATGCTAATATCCTTAATAATTTAGTGATTCAGGAATAAATTTGTTAAGCCTTAGTAATTTTATTTATATCATTTAACCCATGTCCTGTATCATATAAAGTTCTTAGATCTGTGTTAAACAAAGAAATTCAAGGGAAAACAAGGTGTCTAGATTTTGTAAGATAAAGTACCAAAGAGGCAGTCTGTATAGAATCTTCTTCAAGTATTCAGCAGAGTAATGATTACTACATATGTGTGAGGAAACTACTTAAGGCTAGGAAAAGAACCACCTGAAATTATAAAAAGGAATAGTGTCCAGGCTTTTACAATGCCAAGAACAGTTCCTATTTCAACCAGCCAGACTGGAAAAACTCATAATATGGAGCATTGAGTAGAATACTCAGGAATGCCTTACCTCAGTAGTTGGGGGGTAATTAGCCCTAGACTGAACTCTGCTTCTAATCAGCCAAAAGGAAAGTAAAAGCAAGATCTGAAAGTATCAGACTGTATCCAAACAACCACATGTCAGAACAAAGCTAAAGAATAGTAGAAATACAAAAACATCCAGAACCCAACGAGGTAAAATTCAATTTTGGACAAGCAGTGAAAGATTATCAGGCATGCAAAGAAGCAGTAAAACACAACTCAGAAGTAGGAGAATAATCAATCATTTGATTGGGAACTGACATAGATGTTAGAATTAGCAGACAAGGACATTAAAAAACATGTTATATAACTGTATTCCATATGTTCAAAAAGTTAAGTAAACACATTGAAGCTGTAAAAATGATCCAATCTGAACTCCTTGAAGTGACGATTACAATGTATAAAATACTGCACTGAATGGGATTAATGACAGATTAGACATTGCATAAGAAAATGAGTTGGTGGGTACAGTGGACTTCTCTAAATACTCAGGATTGGCCAGGCCACAGCAAGGATCTCTTGTCTCATCCCTGTCTTTGGCAAGTACACCATGGTGGTGGTATGGAGGAAAGGATTCCCTTAGAGTCCGAGGATCTTTACTTCTAACACCCTCACACAGCTTTATCAGCAGGAAGGGAGGAACAGGAACCTCCTTAGCGAGTGGCAAGAAGTGGATTCCTCTGAGCTTGTTATTTTCAAATTAGGCTTTTGACTCACTGTTTCTCTATAACTAACAGGTATTCTCTCTTTTACTATGTCACCAATTAAATTTACCTGACAGTCCCCCTCAAAAAAAAGAATTAAAGGAAAATAGAGTGAACTGTGGAAAAATTTCAAACATCCTAATATATATGTAACTAGAGACCTTGAAAGTGAGAAATAGTATATAAAAAATATTTAAGGAAATATTTACTGAAAATTTCCCAAATCTGATATGAAGTATATAATAACCACAAAACCCAAAACACACACACAAACAAAAAAACACCTAAGGTACACTATAATCAAACTTTTTTTTTAACATCTTTATTGGAGTATAATTGCTTTACAATGGTGTGTTAGTTTCTGCTTTATAACAAAGTGAATCAGTTATACATATACATATGTTCCCATATCTCTTCCCTCTTGCATCTCCCTCCCTCCCCACCTCCCTATCCCACCCCTCTAGGTGGTCACAAAGCACCGAGCTGATCTCCCTGTGCTATGCGGCTGCTTCCCACTAGCTATCTATTTTACGTTAGGTAGTGTATATATGTCCATGCCTCTCTCTCACATTGTCAAAGCTTACCCTTCCCCCTCCCCATATGCTCAAGTCCATTCTCTAGTAGGTCTGTGTCTTTCTTCCTGTCTTACCCCTAGGTTCTTTGTGACGTTTTTTTTCTTAGATTCCATATATATGTGTGTTAGCATACGGTATTTGTCTTTCTCTTTCTGACTTACTTCACTCTGTATGACACACTCTAGGTCCATCCACCTCACTACAAATAACTCAATTTCATTTTTTTTATGGCTGAGTAA
>NC_041214.2:69456535-69456890 GCF_002837175.3 Physeter macrocephalus | reverse complement strand
CCTCCCTATCCCACCCCTCTAGGTGGTCACAAAGCACCGAGCTGATCTCCCTGTGCTATGCGGCTGCTTCCCACTAGCTATCTATTTTACGTTAGGTAGTGTATATATGTCCATGCCTCTCTCTCACATTGTCAAAGCTTACCCTTCCCCCTCCCCATATGCTCAAGTCCATTCTCTAGTAGGTCTGTGTCTTTCTTCCTGTCTTACCCCTAGGTTCTTTGTGACGTTTTTTTTCTTAGATTCCATATCTATGTGTGTTAGCATACGGTATTTGTCTTTCTCTTTCTGACTTACTTCACTCTGTATGACACACTCTAGGTCCATCCACCTCACTACAAATAACTCAATTTCGTTT
>NC_041214.2:69454998-69456453 GCF_002837175.3 Physeter macrocephalus | reverse complement strand
TCCTGGCTATTGTAAATAGAGCTGCAATGAACATTTTGGTACATGACTCTTTTTGAATTATGGTTTTCTCAGGGTATATGCCCAGTAGTGGGATTGCTGGGTCATATGGTAGTTGTATTTGTAGTTTTTAAGGAACCTCCATACTGTACTCCATAGTGGCTGTACCAATTCATATTCCCACCAGCAGTGCAAGAGTGTTCCCTTTTCTCCACACCCTCTCCAGCATTTGTTTCTAGATTTTTCAAAGATGGCCATTCTGACCAGTGTGAGATGATATCTAATTGTACCGTTGATTTGCATTTCTTTACATAGAGTGTTCTGCCTTTGTTTTCCTCTAAGAGTTTGATAGTTTCTGGCCTAACATTTAGATCTTTAATCCGTTTTGAGATTATTTCTGTGTATGGTGTTAGGGAGTGCTCTAATCTCATACTTTTACATGTACCTGTCCAGTTTTTCCAGCACCACTTATTGAAGAGGCTGTCCTCTCTCCACTGTACATTCCTGCCTCCTTTATCAAAGATAAGGTGACCATATGTGCGTGGGTTTATCTCTGGGCTTTCTATCCTGTTCCATTGATCTATATTTCTGTTTTTGTGCCAGTACCATACTGTCTTGATTACTGTAGCTTTGTAGTATAGTCTGAAGTCGGGGCGGCTGATTCCTTCAGCTCCGTTTGTCTTTCTCAAGATTGCTAATTTCACTTTCAAATTTTTCATCATTAGTGTATAGGAATGCCAGAGATTTCTTTGCAATAATTTTGTATCCTGCTACTTCACCATATTCATTGATTAGCTCTAGTAGTTTTCTGGTAGCATCTTTAGAATTCTCTATGTATAGTATCATGTCATCTGCAAACAGTGACAGCTTTATTTCTTCTTTTCCGATTTGGATTCCTTTTATTTCTTTTTCTTCTCTGATTGCTGTGGCTAGAACTTCCAAAACTATGTTGAATAAGAGTGGTGAGAGTGGGCAACCTTGTCTTGTTCCTGATGTTAGTGGAAATGGTTTCAGTTTTTCACCATTGAGGACGATGTTGGCTGTGGGTTTGTCATCTATGGCCTTTATTATGTTGAGGAAAGTTCCTCTATGCCTACTTTCTGCAGAGTTTTTATATAAATGGGTGTTGAATTTTGTCGAAAGCTTTCTCTGCATCTATTGAGACGATCATATGGTTTTTCTCCTTCAATTTGTTAATATGGTGTATCACGTTGATTGATTTGCATATATTGAAGAATCCTTGCATTCCTGGAATAAACCCCACTTGATCATGGTGTATGATCCTTTTAACATGCTGTTGGATTCTGTTCGCTAGTATTTTGTTGAGGATTTTTGCATCTATGTTCATCAGTGATATTGCCCTGTAGTTTTCTTTCTTTGTGTCATCTTTATCTGGTTTTGATATCAGGGTGATGGTGGCCTAGTAGAATGAGTTTGGGAGTGTTCCCCCCTCTGCTA
>NC_041214.2:69453486-69454975 GCF_002837175.3 Physeter macrocephalus | reverse complement strand
AATTTTATTTATCTTCTCAAAGAACCAGCTTTTAGTTTTATTGATCTTTGCTATTGTTTCCTTCATTTCTTTTTCATTTATTTCTGATCTGATCTTTATGATTTCTTTCCTTCTGCTAAATTTGGGGTTTTTTTGTTCTTCTTTCTCTAGTTGCTTTAGGTGCAAAGTTAGGTTGTTTATACGAGATGTTTCCTGTTTCTTAAGGTAGGATTGTATTGCTATAAACTTCCCTCTTAGAACTGCTTTTGCTGCATCCCATAGGTTTTGGGTCGTCGTGTCTCCATTGTCATTTGTTTCTAAGTATTTTTTGATTTCCTCTTTGATTTCTTCAGTGATCACTTCGTTATTAAGTAGTTTATTGTTTAGCCTCCATGTGTTTGTATTTTTTATAGATCTTTTCCTGTAATTGATATCTAGTCTCATAGTGTTGTGGTCAGAAAAGATACTTGATATGATTTCAATTTTCTTAAATTTGCCAAGGCTAGATTTGTGACCCAATATATGATCTATCCTGGAGAATGTTCCATGAGCACTTGAGAAAAATGTGTATTCTGTTGTTTTTGGATGGGATGTCCTATAAATATCAATTAAGTCCATCTTGTGTAATGTATCATTTAAAGCTTGTGTTTCCTTATTTATTTTCATTTTGGATGATCTGTCCATTGGTGAAAGTGGGGTGTTAAAGTCCCTTACTATGATTGTGTTACTGTCGATTTCCCCTTTTATGGCTGTTAGTATTTGCCTTATGTATTGAGGTGCTCCTATGTTGGGTGCATAAATATTTACAATTGTTATATCTTCTTCATGTATCGATCCCTTGATCATTATATAGTGTCCTTCTTTGTCTCTTGTAATAGTTTTTATTTTAAAGTTTATTTTGTCTGATATGAGAATTGCTACTCCAGCTTTCTTCTGATTTCCATTTGCATGTAATATCTTTTTCCATCCCCTCACTTTCAGTCTGTATGTGTCCCTAGGTCTGAAGTGGGTCTCTTGTAGACAGCATATATATGGGTCTTGTTTTTGTATCCATTCAGCCAGTCTGTGTCTTTTGGTTGGAGGATTTAATCCGTTTACATTTAAGGTAATTATCGATATGTAGGTTCCTATTCCCATTTTCTTAATTGTTTTGGGTTTGTTATTGTAGGTCTTTTCCTTCTCTTGTGTTTCTTTCCTAGAGAAGTTCCTTTAGCATTTGTTGTAATGCTGGTTTGGTGATGCTGAACTCTTTTAACTTTTCCTTGTCTGTAAAGGTTTTAATTTCTCCATCAAATCTGATTGAGATCCTTGCTGGGTAGAGTAATCTTGGCTGTAGGTTTTTCTCCTTCATCACTCTAAATATGTCCTGCCACTCCCTTCTGGCTTGCAGAGTTTCTGCTGAAAGATCAGCTGTTAACTTTATGGGCATTCCCTTGTGTGTTATTTGTTGTTTTTCCCTTGCTGCTTTTAATATGTTTTCTTTGTATTTAATTTTTGATAGTTTGATTAA
>NC_041214.2:69397924-69452961 GCF_002837175.3 Physeter macrocephalus | reverse complement strand
CTGCTGTGTGTTTTTCTGTGTTCTCATTTTGCTTATCTTACTGTGTTTTGGGTCTCCTTTCTGCAGGCTGCAGGTTCGTAGTTCCCGTTGTTTTTGGTGTCTGTCCCCAGTGGCTAAAGTTGGTTCAGTGGGTTGTGTAGGCTTCCTGGTGGAGGAGAGTAGTGCCTGTGTTCTGGTGGATGAGGCTGGATCTTGTCTTTCTGGTGGGCAGGTCCATGTCTGGTGGTGTGTTTTGGGGTGTCTGTGGCCTTATTATGATTTTAGTCAACCTCTCTGCTAATGGGTGGTGTTGTGTTCCTGTCTTGCTATTTGTTTGGCATAGGGTGTCCAGCACTGTAGCCTGCTGGTCGTTGAGTTAAGCTGGGTCTTGGTTTTGAGTTGGAGATCTCTGGGAGCTTTTTGCCATTGGATATTACGCGGAGCTGGGAGGTCTCTTGTGGACCAGTGTCCTGAAGTTGGCTCTTCCACGTCAGAGGCCCAGCACTGACTCCTGGCTGCAGCACCAAGAGCCTTTAATCCACATGGCTCAGAATAAAAGGGAGTAAAAGTAGAAAGAAAGAGAGAAAGTGAGAGAGAGAGAGAGAGAGAGAGAGGGAGGGAGGGAGGGAGAGAGAGAGAGAGAAAGAAAGGAAGGAAGAAGATAAAATAAAATAAAGTAAGATAAAATAAAATAAAGTTATTGAAATAAAAAATAATTATTAAGAAAAAAAATTTTTAAGTAAAAAAACAAATAAACAAACAAACAAAAAACGGATGGACAGAACCCTAGGACAAATGGTGAAAGCAAAGCTATACAGACAAAATCTCACACAGACGCATACACATACACACTGACAAAAAGAGGAAAAGGGGAAAAAATAATATATCTTGCTCTCAAAGTCCACCTCCTGAATTTGGGATGATTCTTTGTCTATTCAGGCATTCCACAGATGCAGGGTACATCAAGTTGATTGTGGAGATTTAATCCGCTGTTCCTGAAGCTGCTGGGAGAGATTTCCCTTTCTCTTCTTTGTTCACACAGCTCCCGGGGTTCAGCTTGGAATTGGACCCACCTCTGCGTGTAGGTCGCTGGAGGGCGTCTCTTATTTGCTCAGACAGGACGGAGTTAAAGGAGCAGCTGATTTGCGGGCTTTGGCTCACTCAGCCCATGGGGAGGGAGGGGTACGGATGTGGGGCGAGCGTGTGGCAGCAGAGGCCCGCATGATGTTGCACCAGCCTGAGGCGCGAATGCGTTCTCCCCGGGAAGTTGTCCCTGGATCACGGGACCCTGGCAGTGGCGGGCTGCACAGGCTTCCAGGAGGGGAGATGTGGATAGTCACCTGTGCTCGCACACAGGCTTCTTGGTGGTGGCAGCAGTGGCCTTAGTGTCTCATGCCCGTCTCTGTGGTCCGTGCTGATAGCCGCAGCTCGTGCCTGTCTCTGGAGCTCCTTTAAGCAGTGCTCTTAATCCCCTCTCCTCGTGCACCAGGAAACAAAGAGGGAAGAAAAAGTCTCTTGCCTCTTCGGCAGCTCCAGACTTTTTCCTGGACTCCCTCCTAGCTAGCCATGGAGCACTAGCCCCCTTCAGGCTGTGTTCACGCAGCCAACCCCAGTCCTCTCCCTGCGATCCGACCGAAGCCTGAGCCTCAGCTCCCAGCCCCTGCCCGCCCCGGCGGGTGAGCAGACAAGCCTCTCGGGCTGGTGAGTGCCTGTCGGCACTGATCCTCTGTGCAGGAATCTCTCCGCTTTGCCCTCCGCACTCCTGCTGCTGTGCTCTTCTCCGTGACTCAGAAACTTCCCCACTCCGCCACCCGTGAAGGGGCTTCCTAGTGTGTGTAAACCTTTCCTCCTTCGCAGCTCCCTCCCACTGCTGCAGGTCCCGTCCCTATTCTTTTGTCTCTGTTTATTCTTTTCTCTTTTGCCCTACCCAGCTATGTGGGGAGTTTCTTGCCTTTTGGGAGGTCTGAGGTCTTCTGCCAGCATTCAGGGCGTGTTCAGTAGGAGTTGTTCCACGTGTAGATGTATTTCTGATGTATCTGTGGGGAGGAAGGTGATCTCCATATCTTATTCTTCCACCATCTTCTGAGGAACTCTCTATAATCAAACTTTTAAGATATAATCTTACAAGCATCCAGAGAGTTAAAAAGAGAAAAAAATTCTTAACACAAATCAGTAGAACTGGTCAACAGAAAATCACTATTAAAAAAAGAAAAAGAAAATCACTATGAATAGACAACACTTGAACACTCCACCTAACAACAACATACTAAACATTCCCTTCAAGTACACAGGAATCATTTTCTAACATAAAACATATTTTGGGGGGGGGCCACAAAAGATGTATCAAAACATTTAAAAGCATTCAAGTCATAGAATGTATATTCTTTAATAAAATGATAAAAATGAGAAGAAATTAGAAATCAGAGATATCTGGAAAATTCTCAAGTATTTGGAAACTAAATCACATACATCAAAAGGAAAAAAGAAAGTACATTGAACTGAACAAAATTAAAAACAAGTGTATCAAAATTTGTGGAATGCAGGTAACACAGCACTTAAGGGAAATACATAACAGTAGATGTCTATATTTGAAAAGAAGAAGATCTCAAATTGATTACCTCAGCATTAAGCAATCAGAAAGAGTATAACAAATAAAACCCAAGGGAATCAGAAAAAAAGAAAAGAAAAAAAAGATCAGAGGGAGAGAAAATGAGGGAACAAAAGAGAAAATTGATAAAACCAGAGGCTGATTTTTTGAAAAGATTAACAAATTTTGATGAACTTCTTGCCAGACTAATTTCGAAAAAAAGACATACAAAATCAATATCAGGTAGATTCTATGTATACTAAAAAATAATAATATTATAAACAATTTTATGCCAGTATATTCCACAACTTAGTTTAAATGGATAAATTTCTTGAAAGACACAAGTTTGACTTAAGAAGAAATAAACTCCCAAAGCCCTATATCTATAGGGAAAAAAAAAGTGAATTTGTAGTTAAAAGCCTTCCACAAAGGAACATTCCAGGCCCAGAAGGCTTCAACAGGGGATTCTACCAAATATTTATGAAAGAAATAATACCAGCTCTGCATAAACTCTTCCAGAAAGTTGAAGAAGAGGAAATTCTTCTCACATCATTCTATGAGTCTAGTATTGTTTTGATACCAAAACCAGAAAAAGATATTAAGAGAAAACTATTGACCAATCTCCATCATGAATCTTGATAAGAAAATATTCTTTAAAATATTAACAGATTAAACACAATAATACATAGAAAGATAATACATCATGAGAGCAAGCTGGATTTATCCCAGGAATGCATGGCTAACCATTCTAAAATCAATATACTAATTCCCTATACAACATACTAAAAAAGAAAAGCTTTACGAAAATTTCAATAGATGTAGAAAACATATTTAACTAAAACCTTTCAAGAAAGTAGGAATATAAGAGAAATTTCCTATCTTGATAACAGTCATCTATGCAAAACTTATAGCCAATATCATACTTAAGAGTGAAAGAATGAATGTTTTCCCTCTAAATTAGAAAAAAAAGACCCAAGGATTTCTGCTTTCATCACTTCTATTCAACATTGCATTGAATGCTCTAGCCAGTGTAATATGGCAAGAAAGAAATGAAAGACATAGTGATTTGAAAGGAAGAAATAAGATTGTATTTATTAGCAAATGACCAATCATATCTGTAAAATATGATGAAATCTGCAGAAAAGGAACAAGAATTAAAGTGAGTTTAGCAAAAGTTGTAGGATACAAGATCAATACACAGTGAATAATAGTAATGCATAATAAGATTAAATTTTTTAAAGGTTACCATTTATAATAATATATATAAAAAAGAAGTACTTAGGGATCAATCTAACCAAAGACATGCAAGACCTATATGCTGAAAACTACAAAGTATTTCCGAATTTAAAAGACCAAAAGAAATGGAGAATATAGTGTGTTTTTGGATCCAAAAATTCAATATTGCTATTATATCAGTTATCTATAACTTTATCTATAAATTGAATGCAATACAGTTAAAATTCCCAGAGTAGATTTTATCTTTGTTAAATTGACAAGCTGACTCTAAAATTCATATGGAAATGAAACAATACCTTTGAAAAAAATAATAAGTTGAAAGACCTCTACTACCTCCACTACTGACTTTAAATCTTATTATAAAACTACAGTAGTGAAGACAGTAAGCCACTGCTACAAAAATGGACAAACAATCCAATGGAACAGAAGAGAAAATATAGAAATAGATACGTATATATGGTCAATTAATTTTTGTGCAAAAGCAATTTAGTGGAAAAACTACAATAGTTTCAATAAGTGGTGATGGAGCAATTGGATATGTATATGAAAAAATAATTACCTCCATCACAATATACATAAAAATTAACTCAAAATGAGTCATTGACCTAAATGTAAAACCTAGAATTATAAAACTTCTAGAAAAAAAAATAGAGGAAAAATTATTCTGACCTTGAATTAGGCAAAGAATTCTTAGATAATAACACCAAAAGCATAATTTATAAAAGAAAAAAATGATTAATTGGACTCCATCAAAGTTAGCATTTCTACTGTCTGAAAGATTCTCTGAAGAAAATGAAGAAGCAAGTCACAGATTGGGAGAGAATATTTGCTAATCATACATCTGATAAAGTTCTTATATCTAGGATATATAAAAACTTTCAAAACTCAATAATAATAAAATATACAACCCAATAAAAAAATGGGAAAAAAGTTTGAAAGCCATTTCACCAAAGAACACATATGGATGAGGAAAATAAAAATCATGAAAAGATATACAACATCATATTCATTAGGGAGATACAACATAAAGCCACAATGTCATACCACTACACATGTATTAGAGTGCTTAAAAAGTCTAATCATAACTTTGATAGAGGGAGCAACTGAAACTCATACACTGTTGGTGTGCCTGTAAAACAGAACAATTGCTTTGTAAAACAGTTTGGCAATTTCTTAAAAAGTTAACCTAGATTCATCAGAACCATTTTTTTGGGGGGGGGATTCTATATATATGTGTTAGCATACGGTATTTGTTTTTCTCTTTCTGAATTTCTTCACTCTGTATGACAGACACTAGGTCCATCCACCTCACTACACTACCAGATGTAAAATGGATAGCTAGTGGGAAGCAGCTGCATAGCACAGGGAGATCAGCTCGGTGCTTTGCGACCACTTAGCGGGGTGGGATAGGGAGGGTGAGAGGGCGGCACAAGAGGGAGGAGATATGGGGATATATGTATATGTATAGCTGATTCACTTTGTTATACAACAGAAACTAACACAACACTGTAAAGCAATTATACTCCAATAAAGATGTTAAAAAAAAAAAGTTAACCTACATTTACAGTATGATCCAGGTACACCTAGGCAGTTACACAGGAGAAATGAAAGCATGTGTCTATAACAAAGACTTGTATGTGGACATTCAACATGGCTTTATGTGTAATAGGTAGAAACTTGAATTAATCCAAATTTTCATCAAAGGAGAGTAGGTAAACAGCTTTTGGTATGTCCATACTTCAGCTATAAAAAGGAATAACTATTTTTTATAGATTTTTATTTTATATTGGTGTATAGTTGGTTAACAATGTTGTGTTAGTTTCAGGTGCACAGCACAGTGTTTCAGTTATACATATACATGTATCTATTCTTTTTCAAATTCTTTTCCCATTTAGGTTATTACAGCGTATTAAGCAGAGTTCCCTTCCCTATACAGTAAGTCCTTGTTGGTTATCTATTTTAAATATAGCAGTGTGTACATGTCAATTCCAAACTTCCAATCTATCCCTTCCTCTCACCCTTCCCCCCAATAACCATAAGTTCATTCTCTAAGTCTGTGAGTCTGTTTCTGTTTTGTAAATAAGTTCATTTGTATAATTTTTTTTAGATTCTGCATATAAGCAATGTCATATGATATTTGTCTTTTAGATTCCACATATAAGTGATATCATATGGTATTTGTCTTTCTCTGTCTGACTTCATTTAGTATGATAATCTCTAGGTCCATCCATGTTACTGCAAATGGCATTATTTCATTCTTTTTAATGGCTGAGTAATATTCCATTGTATATACATGTACCACATCTTTATCCATTTGTCGGTTGATGGACATTTAGGTGGCTTCCATGTCTTGGCTATTGTAAACAGTGCTGCAATGAACATTGGATTGCATGTATACTTTCGAACCATGTTTTTCTCCTGATATATGTCCAGGAGTGGGATTGCTGGGTCATATGGTAGCTCTATTTTTAGTTCCTTAAGGAACCTCCATACTGTTCTACATAGTGGCTGTACCAATTTACATTCCCACCAATAGTGTAAGAGGGTTCCCTTCCCCCCCCCACCCTCTCCAGCATTAATTGTTTGTAGACTATTTGATAATGGTCATTCTGACTGGTGTGAGGTGACATCTCATTGTAATTTTGATTTGCATTTCTCTAATAATTAGTGATGTTGAACATCTTTTCATGTGCCTGTTGGCCATCTATGTATCTTCTTCGGAGAAATGTCTGTTTAGGTCTCCTGCCCATTTTTTGATTAGGTTGTTTGTTTTTTTTTATATTGAGCCACATGAGCTGAAAGAGGAATAACTATTGATACATTCAACATTATGGGTTTATCTCAAAATAAGTAAACTAAGTGAAAAAGCCTGATATAAAAAATATATAACCTATAGTTCCATAATTATATAATTATAGACAGTACAAATTAATGTATAATGATAGAAAGGAGGTCAATCACTGCCTAAGGGCTAAGGCAGGAAGAGGCAGAAGTGAGAGGCCCTACAGAAGACAACTTTGGGGATTATGGATACATTCAATATCTTGATTGTGTTGATGGTTTTAGAATCCATATGTACATCATACCTTACATTGCACATTTTAAGTGTATGCAGTTTGTTGCATGTTGGTTATACGTCAGTAAAGCTATTAAGAAATCACAGTCTTTATTTTGTATTAGTTCTTCTTAACCTTGAAATTCTATATTAGAGAAACATTTAGAGTTCTGCCAAAGTACATTTAATAAAACATATAGTGAATTTGTTTTCTGATATAGCACTCCCGTACTCTGACACATAGCTACGTTCAGGTTGCTCTGTGGTTCACTTGGATTTAAAATCTTTATATGGAAAAAAAATCAGAGCAAGAACTTACTGTTTTGTTTTAAGTGAGAATCTTAAAAACATCATTTCTCAACATAACAATTAAAGAAGAAAAATCTGTTTTCCTCTCACTTTATCATTGACTAACAAGTAAAAGAACTTCCACTTAAGCTCCAATTTCCTTAAATGTATATGTGTGTACATATATGTGTATATAGATAAGATACACATGGACACACACACATATACACATGTATGTATATATGCATATAGATATAAATATATAGACACATATGCATATTATATATATACACACATATATACACATATCTGTATATATATAAGAACACATATTTATGTTTCTATACAGATCTAATTTTCAAAAAGGAACTTGAATTTTAAAATTAGTTTTTATTTTGCTCAGTTTCTTTGCTTGTAAGTATATTGGCAAACAGAAGTGTTCAATTTTCCTTTTTCTGTCTTCGGTTTCCCCTAAAATATTTGTTGTCTTTATTTGATGACCATGGTTCTGACAGTGAGGAAATCTCTACTGTAAGCTCCTGTTTGTATTATGCTTTTTGAATCTGCTGTGCATCTGGGCCACTCTAATGTACCTGGTGGGTTTGAATTTTCCCCTGAACACATCACTAACAAAACAGATTAGTTTTTATGACTGAAGTATTGCCAGTGTTAAGTATCTCTTTGTCTTCCTGTAACTATGGCACCAAGGAAAAGAGAATTTAATGTTTTCATGTGTTTTATTTTAATTGAATCAGCTGCAAGAACAAAATACTTTTTAGATTGAGAGAGAATTGCTACCTTGGTTCCAAGTCACTGCTTTGTAACCAAATAGCTCCTCTTGGTCTAGATTTATTATATTTCTACCTCTGTATGGAAGAATTTCGTAGTCAGTCTTATTTGGAACATTAGCTGTTGAACTCTTTCACTAACACTTTCCTCATTAGGCTACTGAGAAAATTAAATAGATTCTATCAGTCTCTTTCCTAACACTCTGGTGAAACTTTATGGGCTATAGGCTGAGAGTGAGGAAATTTAACTGTGACTCCTAAGAACTAACATCCCATTAGGCGAACAAAATATTTTATGCTTCCTATCTGGATGGATGTGGTAGAATGAATGGGAAGAATGGCTGCATCCCCTGTGAGCCAGATTAAAGCCCCAAACTTGACCCTACAGTTGTTCCTAGCACAGTATCTGCCAACTTTTAAAACAAATATAAAAGAGCCAAATATTTCCTAATTAGTGTTAACCATGTTCCCTAGGCTTTAATCAGCAGTAAGTCTGAGGCCAGCCTTTAGAATCACACTTGAGAACATGGACACTTGGGTCAGACTTTCCCTGCCTGGGAGTCAGTCGTATAATGCGTAGGCTTTGGAGTCAGAAATCCCACTCTTTACGCGTCACTTTGCCACTTCCTATGTCTATGATCAAGGACAAAGTCCTTAATTTCTCTGAGTATCAGTGTATTCTTCTGTGACATATAAGGGTTAGTATTAATTGTCTTAGCTAGAGAACAAGCTAAATTTAGTGTGCTATCACAAAGAGATGCAGAAACATGATGACTTAAATAAGAAGTTTATTTCTCTCTAATGAAAACAGTCCAGGGCTGATGAGGTGGATTTGTAATCTTCAACACATGGCTTCTGTCTCAAGGCTGGGGTCAGGGCTTGTGATCATAACTTCTAGCCAATGGAAGGTGAAGGGAGGAAAATGAAGGCAAGCAGTTTCTTTGCTGAGTTTATTGCCCGGAATATAAAAGCAACATTGTTGTTTCTTCCCCACTGGCAAGGGCTTGGCTGGAAAGCCAACATGGCTGCATGGGAGTCTGAAAGAATGTGTCCCCAGGTAGTAGGCCATGTGCCCAGCTAAAACTTGGAGGAACCTCTCTTTAAAAGAAAGAAATAAGAATGTATATTAGAGAACAATGAACAAACCCTGACATTAAAGTATGCAGGTAATATCTGAAACCAGGTTAGATATAAGGCATTTTGAAATGATTCGATAAAAGCTTAGGTGTTTTAATTAATGAAATAATTATTTAATCCTTCTTATAAATAGAAGCTCTTAAAGTTTCTTTATTAAAGTTTTAGACAAATACAGCCATGTGTTTGATTCTGTCTGCTAAAACAGATGTCTAAACTGAACAAATCAGCTTTCAGAGTTAACAAAGACAGAGATAAACACAAAATAACCAAGGAGTAGTAGATACTTACATTAGAGATTTTAAACTGTTTTAGGTTGTAATGTAGCAAATAATATAGTTTGAAACAAAATTGTAGAGCATTACAATGGTCATCGGTTTTAGAATCAGAAAAATCTTGTTTGGGATTCCAGGTCAATCACTTTTACTAGCTGTGTAGTCTTAGAGCAAGTATTTTTTCCTTTTAAAGACAGTGTTCTTTTTTTTTTTTTTTTTTAAATATATAGACCAACCATAAGCACTCATACACCCACCACTAAGAACAATGATAACACTCTTGTTCTATTTAAATTTGATCTTATCAATTCTCTTGAACAAATAAAAAAAGATTACAAGTAAAATTGAATTCATTTTATACTCCTTTAGCCACCAGTAATGCTATTGTGATTTGTATGTATCCTATTTATGTGTTTTTAGACTTATTCTACACATGTACCTATGTAACATATATGAGTTGCATATATATGTCTGTCTATTTATCTATTTGTCATTCTCTTTTTCTCTTCTGTGACGTGCCTGTTTCTCAATGTACATTTTTTAAAATGTCTTCTTCATATTGATGTGTGGGTATTAGAGCTAATCAAAGATCTAATGCTTTTGTCTATTATATATGTTGCAAATATGTTTTTGGGGTTTTTCACTTGATTTTAAATTTTCTTGTGATGCCTTGTCATACAAAGAGTTTTATTTTTTATTTGGCATTGATGAAATAATTTTCCTTTTGCTTGTATATATGTTCATTTGTTTTTAAAGGAATTTTTCCTACTCTGAGACTGTAAAATGTTCTTCTATAGGTTCTTTTAAAAGGTTTGGAAGTTCTATTTTAAAAATTTATTTCTTTAATCCATCTGGAATTTACTTTTTCTATGAGGTGTGATAAAGCAGTCTAATTTTATTTTTCCATAAGGATAGCTAATTATTCTAACACTATTTACTGAATAGATATTTTTTCTCAATTCCCTATTCTTTTCCCTTTCCTTATATATTTTCTATTCTCTTCTCCTTTCAAGTCCATCCCATCTCTCTACCCTCTCTTGTACAGCCATTCACCTTATCTATCTTTTGCTTCCTTCCTATTTCTGTCTCCTCCTTCTCTGTCTTTGTCTCCTCTTCCTCTTCTTTTTCATAATAATAATTATTATGAAATTAGTGCATATACCGGTTAAAAATATCAAATAGCATATCACCTAAAACCATAAGCAAATTAATAATTCTTTCCTCCAAAGTCCAACAAAAGTATCCGTTGTTGATTCATTTTTCATTCAACAGATATTTATTAGCAGCTTTTAGGTTGAAGGCACTAGGGATTCCAAAGTGAATAAGATAGAGAAGATCTCCAGCCTAATAGAGGTTTAAATAAGCATATGCAAAGACTGAAACATCTTTATTAAGATAGGTACAGTTTTTAGAAGCAGTAAACGTGGTAGCTCCAATGCATCCTCCAAAATTATAAATAAATGTTGTATAAATATATATATATAATTTTAAAAATATATAATATATAAATATCTGTATATGGTGTAAAATATATTATATAATAAATACATAACAAATATGTGAAATAATAGTAAGTATATATTACTATATAGATGTAAATATAAATATTTGTTATAGTGTGGGATGTAATTAAACATTTATATCAAAGCAAATAAGACTTTGACATGCTCTTGCCCATTTTAAAGACCTAATTTCCCCAATGAGGAACGTAAAAACCAGTCTGAATTCCCAAGTTCTTAAGCTTATAATAGAGACTGATCACATTATTCTCCCATTCTATATTATATTGAGTTAATTTCAAACTTATAAAAATTGTAATTATTTATAATAGAAATGTATGTGTCTGACGCAAGTTAGAAACTGCAGCTAAAATAGTTCTTTGGAGTACATGAAGCATCATCACGCATATTAAACAAGTAAACCAGATCTGATTTAAGGGAATTAAGGAAATCTGAACTTGACAAGAGTCACTGCCCTTGGGCAGTACTCTTGGCAAACTCTGATAGCCCACATTATTTCCCAGTAGCTATAATACACACAAAGATCATTTTTTTCTCTCAGAAATATATTGGTCTGTCTTCCTTGAGGCTGCCTCTACCCATAATAATTACTGGATATTTTTAAGAGCCAAAAAGAGGTTTTGGTTAAACTACCAAAGCATGACTTAATTTGATTAAGCAAAAAAAAACAAAACAAAAAAGGAGATGTATACTTTAAGGCCTAAGTGGAAAACTTCATGCCATTATTGAAAAGCCACCTGAGCTTTGCTCTTTAGAGATTTTAATGTCATCAGACCACTCCTAAGAAATGTTAAGATTACAGTAGTTCCCCCCCTTATCATAGGTTTCACTTTAGCAGTTTCAGTTACCTGCTATCAACCATGTCCAAAAATACTAAGTAGAAAATTCCAGAAATAAAAAATGCATACATTTTGAATTGCTTGCCATTCTGAGTAGCATGATGGAATCATGCATGATCCCTCTCCATCCTGCCCAGGACTATGATGAAACCATCCTTTTAACCGGAGTACTTAAGCTGTACATGCCTTGTTAGTATGTATAGGCAAAAACGTGGTATATATAGAGTTCGGTACTATCCATGGTTTTAGGCATCCGCTGGGGGTCTTGGAATGAATCTCCCACAGATAAGATGAGACTATTCAGTTAAATTCTGAACCCTGGAGATGTTACCTGTACTTTGCAAACCAATCTGGCTTCTTGATGAATCTCATTTGATTTTTTAGTTAAAAAAAAAAGAGAGAGAGAAAAGATAAATAGTTTTGCTAGATCATTATCCTTAAGGCTTATTAATTTGCCTACTACTAGCTTAAATTCATTTATATATTTTAATAAATATTTTCAATTGTCTTATGTATCAGACTTTAAATTTGGTTTAAATGAATAAGAAAAAATTGATTCAGATGAGTAAGAAGTAATCTTTGAGCAGCCTCTAGCAACTTAAGCCAAAAAGGAAAAAGTCACACATAAGAAAATACCAGAATTAACTGCAAGTGTTGTGATATTAGTTTATTTGAAAATAGTATGATTAAGATTCGTAAGTTTACTTGAGAAAATTAGAGAAGGTGACTATTAGCTTAGCAAAAAAGATGATTTGATGTTCATTGGAGGCCAATTTTGGGATACAGTGGAAATGAGATTGGGGGTAGGTGTTTTCACATAGAATAAACATTGTGAGCAAAGGTTACAAAGGTATAAATTAGCCCAGGATGTACAAAGAAGTGTAAGAATTGTATTATTATTGTTTTAATGTCAAAACACTAAGGATGCAAGAGTAACCCTGCCAAAACCTATAATGGATAAAATCAGTATCTTTGACAGAACACTTGATCTCGGAGAACGTTGAGTGCCTAGCAATGAAAATAACTTCATTTTGAAACTTGAAATGTTTAAATGAGATAATAACATTTTCAGACACATGCTTAAATCAATCACCATTTAGAAAATACTTGCAAAAGTTCATTTGAGAAATGGTGAGAACCTGAACATGTGCAGTGTAAACAGACACAAGGAGGATGTTTCTAGTGGAAACAGTAGTAAAGATGTTGAATTTACAGGTTTCCATTAGATACAGGGATGTGAGGGAATGCAGTCAGGGGAGACCCATTCACTGACATAGAACATATAGTAATTACACAAGATGGGTTTGTGAGAGGTAATGAATTGTGTGTAGGAAAAAATTGAAGGGTATAGGGTAGTAGATAGCTGGATGATTCTACTAAAATTGGGACTTCATGAAGGTTAATGGACAAAAATAAAAATAAAATTGAATAACATTTTTGCATGCATTTGACATTTCAATCAAATATGAACCAAACCCACGAATCATCATTATAAAAACATGATAGCTTTCTGTACATTAGTATTGACAATTGGGAAAAAAATAATATGGATGTTATTGGTGTAAAGACTCATGGTTTGCAATGGTGGTGGTATTATCACAAGAAGGTATTTGCAAAATGTGTATATTTTCATTTATGAAAATTATTAGCAGCATACTATTGGCCTTCAGTGGATGGCAGTCAGACATACTAGGCATCTACAAGGTTCACAATAGACCTACATGATACAGAACTATCTCAGAGCCAGCACAAATTTTGAATGTCTACCAGATTTTCATGTAACTGAAAACCTGGTTTAAAAACATTTTAGCCTAGAATTTTACTCCATACTACAAAAATATATAACTTATTTTTTATATAATTTAATGTTTATAGAATTTCCAGAAATGCTGCTGACTTGCAAATAGAGAAAGAGATATATTTTTTTGGTTCAAAAGTTTACAAAACTCGTTCACCATTTCATAAAATTGCATCAGTGAACACAGCACTGTGGTTTTAGAATTGCCTATACAACTTAGCTGTGTCAGTCCACATTTATAGCTATGATTTTCTCAATGATTCTACACATGTTTGCACTATATGGCTCATTTTTCATGTCTTCAAGATACGTTATGTCCTAACATTTGCATAATGAAATACATATTATTTAATTATAAATTATTTTATTTCATCTTTATATTATAGTTTGGTAATTACAATGCTTGTTTTTAAAATTATGTATGTAGGTAAGTTATTTGCTCCATGAATTTCATAAAAGATATTAAAGATGGCATAAAAAAGTGCTTGAAAATCATAGGTTTAAATACGTTAGAAATTACCATATGCAATAATGTGTGTGGAATGTTAAAATGTAGTAGTCTCTTTCACCCACATTTTGGCATTCAATCTCCATACCACTGTGTAAGGTAGACAGGGTAACCATTATTTTTAATTCCCATTTTCACTATGTGGAAACTGAGGCTGAATGGGATCTCAGGACTTATCAATGATCATACAAAATTAAAAAATGCGAGATCCAGAATCAGAATCCAGGTCTTTTTTCCTTCAACTTTGAACATTTACCCCAACCTCATGTTGTTGCCCTATGTTGTAGTGAACACAGCCTATTTTATAATAATTTTCTTCTTTTTCTTTATTACTAGAATGTTCTTGTATATAAAATGTTGTCCACTGTTAGGTCATTTTAAACTTTCTTCAAACTCAAAGGTAGCACAAAACTTTTATTTCCTATTGTATTCTTATACAAATGTACATCTTCACTAATAAAGTGGACTTTAATATTGAGGCAATATTCTGAAAGTTTCAGAGCAAAAGCAAAACCAACAAAAACCCACCCACAGTTTTAGCCTTAATTGTCTAAATGTTTCAAATCAGGGCAATATTTTTCTTTTCAGTCTGGCAATATTTTTTTCCTAATCCTGGCTTGTTCTGGTAATTGCCACAAGCACTTCGTTTCATTTTCTTGCTATCTACTTTAAGTCTGGGTAGCTTTCTGCCTACTGCTATCAGCCAACGTTCTGATGGAACAGAAGTTGCATAGTGGCAGCAAAGGGCACATTGATTGCTTGTAATGAATGGACTATGTGATTGTGGGTGGGTTTCCAATTGAACCTTTAATAGTAAGCCTGTTCAGGTCATGCCTGAATAGCAGTAGAGCTATGGTAAGATTTTTCCTGCTGTTTAC
Organism: Physeter macrocephalus; assembly: GCF_002837175.3. Classification (NCBI taxonomy): domain Eukaryota; kingdom Metazoa; phylum Chordata; class Mammalia; order Artiodactyla; family Physeteridae; genus Physeter; species Physeter macrocephalus. Next base: position 69,438,076 of record NC_041214.2, on the reverse strand, counting down.
TAAAAGCTTTTAGTCCGAAAAGACTTCACCTCTAATAAATGGTGAAACATTCAATGGAAAAATTGAATGGAATTTTTTTTAGGAATATAGAAGAAAACATATTAGAAAACCCAAAAGCTTGTCCAGAACTACAAATTTAGTTGAATGGCTGATACAATTGGATTTCTGAAGTTTTTTTTATTAAAGTAAATGCCAACAGATTCAAATATATACTTACACCTTTCAGAAATGCATTTAAGCCAATTATTAGTTGCTGGAAAAATTTTTGGCTGATCTTGGTTATATTAAACAGATAACTTTAAAAAAATAAAAGTTTGTCTCTGAGTAGGAGGTTAAGAAACATAGCTAGTTAGCATACTTAGCTGATAAATATTTCAGAAAATAGGCATAGTAATAGGCATCATTCTCACCAAAATTTATTATCAACATTCATATTTCTCTTCAAATTATCTTCTTTTCTTCTAGTTCCCTCTTCTTATCTTTCTTTCCTTTTCTTCCTTCCTCTGTTCCCTCTGTCTTTCTTTTCTAGATTTACACTCCACAATTTTTACTAAAATTTGAAGGCAGAAATTACTCTGTGCCATGTTTTAAGAGGAACAAATAGAAAAATACCCATGGGAAATAGCTAGCATGGTGAACTTGAAATGAAGACATAGCAGAATAGCCTTGTCAAACTTTATCTTTTGCCCGAGATTATATTTTCATCATTAAAATGGATGAACTACTTTCAGAAAACCACACTGATATAAGACATCAGTATATCTTATATAAGCTGTTAAGTTTATAAAATCAAGTGATATTTGGAGTTCTGATGGAGTAAACTAGGCAGGTAAGATCAGGTAAGAGATCATAACCACAGCAAACTTGATTTTGGAGAAAGTTCCAGAGCATGTAGTGTTGGGTTACCATAAATTTGACTTGGTTTCCATTCTAAATATAAATTTTCCAAATGTTTACATCTTTCAATAATGGAAAATATTTTATTTGCAATTCTTATGTTTGGGACATTTTTGCTCTGTACTAGCTTTTATCATTCCTCATTGCTCTTTGTCCTCCAAGCTTCGTTTCAGAAAGTCTTGGAAGTGGTAATGCCAACAAATAAATACTGAGACAATCTATGTCTCTGTCACTTCCTTTTATCTGGTCTTGTTCTTTAGATTTAGCTTTCCTTTTAGCAACCCTTGCTTACAAATTTATAATATTAGAAGATATTTGATTCCATCAAGTTAGAAACCAAATGATTAACAATGTTTATCATTATTGTTTCCTTGAATCTTCATGTTTTCTGAGTATAAGGCTATTCTTTTTCTTTTTTAATTAATTACTTTATTTTTATTTTTGGTTGCATTGGGTCTTCATTGCTGTGCCTGGGCTTTCTCTAGTTGCGGCGAGGGGGCTACTCTTCTTTGTGGTGCGCCAGCTTCTCATTGCGGTGGCTTCTTTTGTTGCGGGGCACAGGTTCTAGGTGTGCGTGCTTCAGTAGTTGTAGCTCGCGGGCTTAGTTGCTCCGCAGCATGTGGGATTTTCCCCAACTAGGGATCGAACCGGAGCCCCCTGCAATGGCAGGCGGATTCTTAACCACTGCGCCACCAGGGAGGTCCCATTTCTCTTGAATGAGAAAATGTTGAATAGAATGAAAATCATGACAAGAAGTATATAATAGCTTAAGCATGTGTATACATGCCAGATAATTTGTATCTTTGTGGCATTTATTTAGTCACATACGTATCATTGATTATATGTTTTGGTTGTTTATAATATTACATGTGAAAGTTGATGATTCTTTCTGGTGCAAAGTTAATTATCAAAAAATATTTTTGTGAAGTCTATAGGGACTAGGAAGCTGAGCAGAAATCTTATTAGCATCAATATTCTTGACTAAAAAAAAAATGTAACAAAAAATGTCTGGGTTTGTAGGACAATGATGACTACCTGATTTTGAATTTCTCTATAAATCCTTTACCAATACAATACAATCATCAAGAAAATCACATAAAACAATGCATGACCCAAACCTTCAACAGTACTAGAACTAAAATATCACAACTTTTCAGTTACTTATAAGTAGAGAAATAAACCAAATTCCAGTAAAACCCCTACTACCTATTGCTCTAAGCTTAAAAGACTTAAAAGCTTAAAAAGACTCTGTGAAATGAGGACAGATGCCTGAATAACTTAGATGATGGATTGACAAAACTAATTCAAACTAGTATAAATTAAAAATTAAATATTAGTATACTAAAACAGATTGGGACTTGTTAATCACAGCTTTCTCTCTAGGGAAGGGGCTTGAAAGTGAGTAGGGCTATTAGAAGTAGACACAGAGAAACATCATCTCTAGGGTAGAATCAGATACAGAAGGGGATGGTCCTCTTGGATTGGTAGACTTAAAGGAAAAGAAAGAAATAATGGAGGAAAATAAGGATCCCACAGAAATGAAAAGAACCAATACATGCCAGTCATCGCTCTACAACAAACAATAAGACATCCATAAAAGAAACTGAACACAATAGGTCAGAAATGACAGAGTAGGGCATTCTCATAATAGAAGCTCTGTTGAAGAAGGTAGGTTATGCCTATATAAAACTACTGGAAAAATATCAGTAGATGCAAATCAAAATGTGTCTGGTAATTAAATTTCTACAAGCTACCCTCAAAAAAGGAAGCTGAAGAGAACTGTAATATATCACTCCAAACTGAATTTAAAATCCTTAAATAAGGATGTGGTAATAAAGATTTGCTAATGAAAATTCTCTGCAAAAAAAAAACAAAATACCAAAACCAAAACAGACAAAAAACTAAGCTAATGATAATTATATTACAACACTCCAAATGGAATTGCATATGCTCAACAAGGATGTGAAGAATCTTGGACAAAAATAAAGAGAAATAAAATGAGAATTGTTTGAAATTAAGAAAGAAATAGAAGGAAAAAATTAAATCAGAAATAAAGCCTAATTTACTAAGTGCCTAAGGCAGAACTTATTTAAATGAAAATTTAATAAGGGTCTCTGAAAAAGCAGGGAATTACCAAGAAAATACAAATAAAGTAAGGGTCAGGTATGAAGTAGTTGAAATAGAAAACAGACAACAAAGAACTAACATTTATACAATTAGTATCTCAGAACCATATTAAATCAATAGAACAGAACTAACATTTAAAACTATCATCCAATATTGAACCATAGCTCCTTATGATATGTGGATATTTTTTTGCAAGTGCATAGAATTCTGGCGAAAAATATTTTTAAATTAGTGAATATAAAATAAAATGCTTAGACATTTACAGAAACCTGAAGAAAACTTTAGAAGACCATAAGTGTGGTGTAATTTTTGGATTACCATTTTGTTCTGATGTTCTTCTTTGAATATTTGTAATTCGAAAAAATGGCAACTGGAGAAACTAATATTTATCATTTATGCATTGTGCTAGCCTCATTTAATCATTATAATAATCCTATGAAGTAGATATAATCATCATTTTCAATGTGCAGATGTAAACACTGAGACTTAGAGGGCTTAATAAGAGTTGGGATTTGTATCTAATTTTTTTATTCCAAATTAATTAATTAAAAAATGTCTTCTCTTCCCAGAGTGGAAATGTTAACACCTGAAATATTCAGAATTTATTTTTTCCTTTCTCTTTTTTTCACTAGCAAAGAATGAAAGTGTAAATACAGAGTTTTGTACTGTGCTAATATGGTAGCTGAAGGCATTATTTTTATCTGCTACATAATTTATTATATGTTAATACATCTTACATCTTCTGATTTGGAAGTGAAGAAAGACATGTCCTGATTAGAATTTCTATGGCACTTCTACATAGCTTTTCCATTATTCCCAGATAATTATTTGAACTTGATGCTTCTCTGAATGTGACTTAAATGATCTCAGTTTTCTGTTTCCTCCTTTCTATTTTCAAAGAGGTAATTTCTCATAAAAATAACACCTGATTACAAGGAGTAATATATTTGAGTTTCAATAAAACTTTTAAATCTTCTACTTTTATTTCTAGTCTTGCTCTTCAGAACAGCTTTATTTATTCACCAGTCAATTCAAAATACCTTTATACTATCAGTCAATCATGAGATTTGAATGGATTGCTTTCTTAAATATTATGAGCAATAAAAATTACTGTATTAAAAGTTAGGGACTATTTCTAAATTTCTATTTTCTTTTTATACTTTTCTCCCATATGGATTCTTAAATTTGACAAAAATAATATTAAAAGTAAAATTTATCCTGTTTTAATTCTTTTTTTATAAGCATAAAAATAAATAGAACTTTGTTAGCTATATTTAATCAAAACTGATCCTAAACATTAGAAAAAAATTACTGAGGTAGTAGCTCAACTGGTATAATTTTATATATTGTCCTCTTTTTTGAATCATGCTCCTCTAATTTTATCTTTCAAACAGTGTATTCCCACTCAGCTAGAGTTTTCCTTTTGAAAATAGAGGTCACAGCACTCTCCAAGCTCTCTCAATGGCCTCCCAGCTGACAGGGAAGCCTATCTCCTTTTTAGCGTTGAGGCCCTGAAAAATCTCATTCCCTTTCTCTCCTGAAACTTAACCTGGCCCTGTCTCCTCCTGTTCTGGTCTTGTTCACTTTGCCAACCCCGCTGCCAGGCTGGCTATGCCTACTCTTAGCTGAATGAACACCGTCAGGCTGGCTATGCCTACACTTTGCTGAACAAAGGCATCCCTCCCCCATTCCTCCCCTCCTGCGTGCAGAAGAGCAGCTCCTTCCTGAGCACCTCTCCTACCCTCAGCAGAAATATTGAGATAGCCTAACTTACTGATCTTAACCAGAGTATATAATGTTGCTGTCCTTTCTGAGAAGGCAGGGCCTATTCTATCTTCTTTTTTCCTTCTTTGTGGGATCGCCTGTTGGTCTGCTCTCCTTTATTCCAAACTGAATTAACTCCTACTTCCACTAATTGTCACATTCGTTTTATCCATTCCTCTTATTTAAGGAAGCTTGGAGGTTTATGAACAAGTAAAATGTTATAACTTTTACCTTCATTGTTCATGATTTATATAACTCCTATTCAATGTAAACTGTATTAAAAAGTCAAATACACTGCACAAAATTAAATTTACATCACTTTTCTTTGTCTTCAATAATTGTACAACTTAAAAGCATATCATATAAAGAGAAACATATTAGTTGGACAGATAAACAGAGCAATTTGTATGTTAATGTAGTTTTGCTTTGAAAGCTTGAAATTCAGTTTGACCCTTTGAAAAATGTTTTTGAATATTTGCAAAATTGGATTAATCATATTTACATCCAAACAGAGGTATGAGAATGAAGTAATTATAAAACTGCAAGTAGAGGGACTGCCCTGGTGGCTCAGTGGTTAAGAATCTTCCTGCCAATGCAGGGGACACGGGTTCGAGCCCTGGTCTGGGAAGATCACACATGCCGGAGCACCTAAGCCCGTGCGCCACAACTAGCGAGCCTGTGCTCTAGAGCCTATGAGCCACAACTACTGAGCCCTTGTGCAACAACTACTGAGCCCACATGCTGCAACTACTGAAGCCCACATGCCTAGAGCCCTTGCTCCTCAACAAGAGAAGCCACCGCAATGAGAGACCCGTGCACCACAACGAAGAGTAGCCCCCACTCACCGCAACTAGAGAAAGCCCACGCGCAGCAACAAAGACCCAACGCAGCCAAAAATAAAATAAATAAATTTATAAAAATGAAAAAAAAGAAACCTGCAACTAGAGCAGCTGTGTCTATGGACAGTAATTGTTTCTCAAAATAAAACAGAAAAGGAGAATCCAAGATCTCAAATGCTCAAGAGATTTTACATATGTATATATATATATATATATATATATATATATATATATACACAATTTTATTTTTATCAAGACTGTCAAAAGTTAATTGTATTTTAAAGCTAGTGGGCCTTTGGTGAAAATATTGACAACTACATCTTGTAGATTTTCATTTTCAAGTTATAAAAATATAGTAGATTTGGGACAACAGAAAAGACTGCTGGCAAATGAGATTTTAACTAATTTCCATTTTCATGTTGGTTAATGTCATGTAAGTGATGCAGCTGCCAGTTGCCCTGAGAGGCATTTGAGACCACATAACTCTATGAGTAGATACAAGAAAGTCACACACCTTCATAGGATTGCCTATCTGAATAGGTCATAGAAGAATTATTGTTCCTTTGGAATAATAATTTTAAAAAGAGAAATAACCAGTATAATAGAAACATCCATACATCAGTTTCTTATTGGAACACATGCTAAGCTGAGAAACAAGTCACTATGAAAAAAATCTTGTTATTTAAACCAAACCAAATACTCCAAATTTGAAATTTCATGTCAGAAAATCTCAGTAGGCTAATAACTGAGACCTATACTGCTGATGCACCAGAACCTTTATTCCTTTGTCTGATGATAAAGAACCAAAAATGAATTAATTATGTAAAAGCAAAAATAAAGCATTATTTTATAAGGAGAAATTAATTTTATTATTGCCATAACTGTATAAATATTTTGAACCTATACAATTGTGTGTATAAATATTAGCACTATAAAGAAAAAAATTCAGAATACTATGAAAGAGTGTTTGGTAGATTGTAAAAATGGCTACAAACGCATTCATGCCCTTATAATGTGCCATTGCAGATCTTTTCATCAAGAGAAGGAGGCTAGTTTTCACCAAAGTGTATCATATACTTTACTTTGGCCAAGAGGCCTTTAGCAAATATGATGCAAGAAAAGGCTTCAGAAACATTTGCTCATTAAGGCTTGCTCTGCCCTCCTATGTTCATTGCAGCATTATTTACAGTAGTTGAGAAATGGAAACAACCTAAGTGCCCATCAACCAGATGAATGGATAAAGAAAAAATATATATAATAGAATATTATTCAGTCGTAATAAAGAGGAAATCCAAACCGAACTCCCAGTTGGTAGCAGAGACAGTGGCTGATTACAGAGATTTGACTGAGCCCAGTTGAGACCGGCAAAAGAGCCACATACCTGAACAGAGCCCCAAATAATGACTCATAGAATCATAAGTTAAATAAATGATTTTTATTAAGCCACTAAGTTTTGTTATGCATTGAAAGCTAGCCGATATAGAGCATTTTAGGGGGACCTAATTTAACCTATGGAGTCCTGGGGGTTTCTCTGACGAAAGTGTCTAAAGGATGAATACAAGAGAGTCAACCAAAGCATGGCAGGGAGTGTATATTCAGACAGAGGAAAACGCATATGTGAAAGCCTGGAAATGAGGAACAACTTGATATACTTGAAAAAATAGAAGAACGATAATGTTCTTTCTTTGGATTCTTCATTGTTTCAGAATCTCAATGCTTTCTTCCCCATGCTGCCCTATATACATCCTTAGACTTGAGCTTCAATAATTAGGTTTCCATCTAATTTTCTGTTTGTCCAGCAGACAAAAACTCCAGATCCTCTACCAGTGGGTTGCTCTTATTTTTACCATGCTCTTTCCAATAGATTGCAGTGTTCCTCTGACCTTGACTTTGCTGGTTAGGGTCCTGCTACCTGTTGACAACATTTCTGATACCCATTTCTTGTCTTGGCTTTGAGAATTGGCATTCCTAGATTCCCTTCTCTACTATTTCTTATACCATCACACTGTAGAAGTTTGTATGGAAAGGGTCATTGTGAAAGATGGTCATGCAGATAAGTAGATAGATAGATGATAGATTGATAGATGATAGATAGATGATTAATAGAGAGAGAGATAGATATATATGGACAGTTAGATTAAAAAGCAAGTTAAAGCATCTATAATCCCATTTTTATAAAAACAAAATAATATATGATATTTATTATATGCAGCCCACATACATACAAACATGCACACATATACACATCAAACTTAACAGAGGTTGCTTCTGCTTATACAGTCCCAGGATTATAATTCTCTTTGTTTTATATACTCCTGTATTATTTGAATACATTGATTTAAATTTTCTATATAAGACTCATTCAGGATATATATATTCATTAAATTGGCTGCTGAGATATAAACCAAAAAGTTACATTTACCTTGGTCAGTTAATGGAGATTCATGTCTGGCACTTATATTTATGGCTAAGAGTAGCAGAGTTGACAGTGCTTGAAGATATGGTTTTTTTGAGTCAATGTCAAGAGAGATGAACTAGTTAAAATCTGAATAAAGTATTTACACAATTTGCAACACACCACCAATGAAACCATAATAATCTCACTGGGTTATAAGTGTTTTTTTATAAAAACCTATGCCTACCAAAGAACTCTTTTTGTTTTTATAAAACAAAAGTAAATAAAGACTAATTCAAATATGCTTTTCTATTAAATGTTGCTATCATTGAATATTTGCCCCTGGAAAGAGGGAGCAGGTAACATAGGAACATGGCTGCATATTTTGCTTTTTTTAAGGGAGTCAAAGTCAAAAAATGTAAAAAGTGAGAATTATAGTTTTTCAGCATCCTTCTTCCTTACATGTAAACATGTAAGAAATATGCTTAACAAATGCTCACACATCTGATCACATTACAATTTCCTTGTGAGGTTGTAAGGCAGGTGTTATTATCCTCCTTGTTTTAATAGTGGTCGAAGCTGAGGTCAGCCTTAAAGGACTCGTCTAGTGTTACACACTGGGTCAGTTGACTGAGAGTTTTTGCAAAGATCAATAAAATAATTCTTTGGATAAGTTTAAATTATTCCCCCAGGGACAACATTTCAACTGGAGGCATGTATTCCTTTTCATGAATAGTTTCTTCAGAGGAGTTTAGTACCTGGGACAGTTTTATTACAAAGTATTTGGCCCAACTAAACTTCATTTTCTAGATGACTAAGTAGCCATCTATTGTAGGCAAAGATTTTATATAATATGAAAAGGTCAGGTAAGAGCTGAAATATGTACATTTTGTGTCACCATTCATTTTATGTCAACCATTTCTTCATTATGTGTGGAGAATTTGGATTTGATTTCTCTCTCATAACACTCAAGCAGTATGAGAGTGTTTCATTTTATATTGATGAAATAAATAGAAATTCGGGCTTTCTTTGAAGGATAACCATCTTCATGCATCTATGTAGCATTTTACATTTCCAAACTGTTTTACAATTTTTTATTACTCATACTTTTCAACAACCTTGTGAATATATGAACAGTACTAACTTAAAATGTAAATAGGAAAAAAATACCTTAAGCATAACAAGTTAAATGACTTCCTCAAACGTATAGAATTTTATATTCCTCACAACTTCATGAATTATTAGGTTAAAGTGGTGCTATTAACCTTCTTCTGTGTCCTCTGTTTATTATTAAATACTTTATATGAATTTAATAAAGATTACAATTCAGGAAAATATTCAGGAGTAAAACTTTTATTTCAGGTCATAGCATAAACCACTCATATCAGGTATTTGTAATTTTTAATAAAAATTCCACATGTGTAATATAATAAAAATATTTTGTTGAAATCTGAGGATTAGTTTTCATCAAATTCTATTTAATTTAATTTAGAAGTAATGTTCATTTGTATGACTTATTGCATAAATATCTCACTTCTATGAATTGCTTAAGAGTCAAAATAAATTACTAAAGAGTTAAAATTTTCCACCAAATCAGTGCCATCTAGGTCTGGTTGTTAGTTAAGAAATAAGTTCATTTTTACTGGGCCCATTTATCAATACTCTCTTCCCATCAACCCTTATTAGTAGGTATCACTACTAATTGCAAAATATAACTTTAGAGGAAATAAGTTGACATATTCCAAATCCTAATAAAACCTCTGCTATGCAGCTGGCTTAAGAAATAATGCAAACAATAAGTTTTTCTGTGTACCATCACATACAATAAATTAGGAGAAACATTAGAAAAATGAGACTGATTTTTTTCTTTTTTTAGGGATCTTGATCAAATAACAAATCTCTTGATATATTTTGATGTGTCTAACCAAGACAAAGATGTGTTGGGCAACTGATTTCCAAAATACATATTTGCATGATTTGATATTCAAGGCAAGGCCGCTACTGGAGAGAGCAGTTGTTGAGAGAGAGAGCAAGCAAGTAGAAGAGGTGGTAGGAGAAGGAAAGAGCTGAAATTATAGCGTCCATGTGCTTCTCCACTATCAGTAAGAGCATAGAAAGGTGTTACAAAGTGCAGGTTGAAGAATGACCTCAAGAAGCCTGAGGAAATAGGCTCTCTTGCAAAGGAGACTTGACGTGAGAGAGTTGTTCCCCAATTCCTTCTTAGAACACAGAGGCAAGGCTGTAAAGCTGCATCGGAGTGACGGTGGAAGCTTGGACAACAGGGCGGCCCCTGGGCAGTGTTGCCAGAGGGCATCAGAAGCAGAGAGGGGAAAAATACGTCCCTCACATGGCTTAGAGGTGGCAGATTTCAAGGAGGAGGCTGAAGCAGGAGAGCACATATAAATATCTTTCATTCAGCAAATATTTATTGAGTATCACTGTCTGTCGGCTATTGTACATGTTTCTGAACCCACATGAGACTGACCCTGGAGAATCCTAAACATAACTGTAGAGACCTTTTTTGCTAGGTCTATTCAAATTCTATGTGGAACAGCACTATAAAAGCCAACAAAATGATTTCCTGATGTAAAAGTTAGCTTTTATTCCCAAGAATGTTGTGTAAGTTGTCTGTGATCCTTTACTTACAACTTAAATTGGCTTTCCCCAAGACATTGTCAGGATGAATTCCTTCAGGCCTCACGTTCCTAATTACCTCACTTAATACTAAAACCCTAGTGTGAAGATTCCTCTTCCAAGTTCCATACCACTTTGCATAACTTTGCCTCACCTGATTTCAATGCCCTGCTCCTTTCCTGAGTTTTCTTTCTGATGGCTGATGATCATTAACAGCAAAGACCTTTATATCCTTCACCGTATCTCTGAAGCTTCCCTTCCCACCCTGAAGGAAATCCACTCAGCCCTGACGAAGACCTCTCAAATGGAAAGCCTTCATTTCTTCCTTTTCTTTCACAGTCTGCGTACCTTTGTCCTGGCATTAGGATACAAATCCTCCTTGCTCCCTGTTGCTTCCTTCAATCAGTTTCTTCTCCAAAGCCCAGGGCTTTTGACAGCCATTTCCTGCAACTTTCCCATCTACTGTCTCCCCTTGTTCACTGCTGGCCTTCCCACCACTATAATCAACATTTTTGGCAACTTCACCATTCACATGGATGATCCTTCCAAAACCTTGGTCTCTCAGTCCTTTCGTCTTTTCTCCTCCATACCACTTCAGCCACACTATCACAGATACAGTAATTGCATCAAATGTAAAACCTTCAACTATCCTCTCTTTTTGCTACTTCCTGGTCTTCTAGCTCATGTCCTTTAGCATTTCTGTAGCATTTCTTCCACCTCTTAGAGAGCTCTAATACATGACCTATCACTTTCTTATGCTCGCTGAGTTTGTTTTCATGACAAACCCCAGAATCTCCGGGGTTCTCTTTATAACCCCAGAATCTATGGTTTACCTAATTGTCCCTACAAAACGCTTTACTTTCATTGCTTCTTCCTTGTTTGAAGCATTAGCAGTAAAAGCCCAGCTAATGTTAAAGATAACTTTCTATCACCTTTGTGCCTGAGTTTAAGATGATAAATGTTTCTAGAGAGGAACACACACATTTGCTGACTACCTCAATTTAAATTCAGTTTTCAACATATGAATTTTGGGGGGACACAAACATTCAATCCATAACAGGAACTGACCCTCCAGCCTGAGACCCAGAATGGGACACATGGACCAGAGTCATCGCAACAGATTCACACACCTACAGCTGGAAGCAGAGTTGGCTGACTAATCTGAAGACCTTAAATATAAAATAAAGCTACTTTAGCTAAACTAAAGACATATAAGCACAAAATAAATGCTTATTGTTGTATACCCTGAGCCCTCTAGTTCTCTGAGGCACTCTGTGCTCAGCAATAGCCATACAGCATCACGCCCTGAACACTGCATCAGGATGGTCTCAGGTGACCAGAACTCATGCACCCAGAGTGTTAGGCTCTTAGGATTGAAATCTGGATGCAATTTTTGAGTATTTTCACCTTCACTCCACATCCAAAGAGTCATGTATTCCTGCTTATTCTTCTTTTGCTCTACTTCTTAAAATCACCATATAAAATTGTAAAGATTAGCTAAGAGTTTTCACTCAGGATTCCCTTGTATCCTGTGACTTTATCTTTTTTAACCATCTGCCCACATTTTGTTCTCTCAAAGTAATTCAAATGCATGCCCTATATGCTAGATTGCAGCTTTTACTAATTTTTCTTTCCACCCCCCAAACATTTAAATATCACCTTCCTCTCCTTAAATCATTAAAGCTCAGCTCTTTCAAAACAAAGCCATATTATTCTAATTATTTCTGTATCTCAGGCAATAAATTAATAAATTTTATTTATGCCTGTTATGTGCACAGTTTTATGCTAGTTGTTTTGGTAGTACTGAAATATATTGAACAGTCTGTGACCTCATTTACACTTAGGTTGCAGAGACAAATCACAGTTAAAAACCATTGAACAGGGCAGTATAAGGTAGGTACTTCGTGAATGGGATGGCTAAGTGGTCCTACAATTGTGCCATGGCTGGTCTGTGTGGATTATGTTTCAGCCACTTCTAAAGATCATCTTTCCAGTAATGTTGATGTTGAGTGTGTACTACAGGAGAGAAAATCATTTAAATTTAGAATGCTGCCCACTTAAACTATATGAAATTTTGTCAAAAATGGAAGTGAGAAAATGCTGAAGTATAAAGGTATATATATATTAGCTCCACTCTATGAAACACAGATTGATTTAAAAAATAAGGGAATCTTTGCCCTTCATCCACATGTGAGTAACTGATATTTGTAGGAACTTGAAGTTTTAACGTTAGTCTCTATTTAGTAAAATGGAAAAAATAAAATTCAGTATCTGCATAGGCAGGGTTTTAAAGTCAATTTAATGTTTTTAAAGTAATTTAATAAAAATATTAGTCCATTAGTGCTGTAAAGAATTACTAGTTAAATGTTTTGATCATGGATTTTTATTAAAGGCTTCTTTAAAACCAAAATAATTACTCTTTTAGTGAGCCTTATAATTAAAAAATGGTTACTTCACTTATGAATACTGTGCTCTATGGTGAGTGGGCAGAATTCCACATTATATCCATCATTCATTTTTTTCATATTGTTTTACATAGTCAATTAACTTAGTCCAACATTTGTGTATATAACTAAGAAGCCCAATGAGCCAGAACATATTTTAAGACCTTGCTGCCCCTTCAACTGAGAAGTCAATGTTTGACACTATTTCCTTAAGGAAATAATCAACAGATTTGCAAAACAGCAGAAGGCATCAAGTTTTACTGCTGGTCCCTGAATTACAATATTAAATAATGTGTTAAAAAGGTATTATGTGTAAATACATCATATTGCTTTCCATTTGAATTAGCTTGTAAATGAACAAAGATGGCCAACCATATAGCCAAGATGAGATTTGCCATCTTAAGTGTTTAGTTGCCTTGGAAGCAGGTTGTGTAAAATGCAAACTGGTGTGCTTAGATGCCGATATTTGCTTGTTTGGGAATTTAGAATCCTCTAGTTAGTCTTAGGATAGCAGAGACACACAGAGCAATTGCATAATTTTCCCAACAGATTTTTGAAAACATGTTCAAAAGATGCCAGAGAACTAAGCAAGTAGGAATGGTGGGCATTCCTGGTTCAGTGGACAAATACACAGGGATATGAAACAAAATGGTACATTATAGTAGCTGTAGGCTTACCACAATAGCTGGCTTACCACCAACTATAGTCATGTGAAGAAAAAGGCATGGCAAAATATAGAGCAATAATTGTTGGTGGGATGGTCTATGGACAAGGGAACCATTACAAGTATTCCATCATGGCAACCATGGGATCCTATCTGCATTATCAGGAGGGTGAGATCAGTAGCAATGTGCAGATGGAGAAGGGAATCAAAGGGGTAAGGTAAATTAGGAAGTCAGAACAATAATCTAAGTGAGAGATGGTTCAAGTTTGAACCAACACACAAATATTGGAGATGCAGGAGGAATATCCTTACTTACACAAAACATGCTGTGATTAGAATCTGTTGGACTTGGAAATGGATGAAATGTGGCAGTAGAATTAGTAAGAGAATAAATTGAAGACAGTCACTCAGCTTCCTAACTTAGAAACATGAACCTGTGGTAGTAGTTGAGCTAAGGAGAAGAAAAGAGAAGGCAGTTAGTCTGAGGTATGTCTTTTCTGATCTGCTTAGGGGACATCCAGATGGCAACATCCAGTGACTAGTTCTCACAGAGACTGTCTACTGCAGGCCTGAAGTCATTGACTTGAGTATCATCAGCACATAGTGATTTAATTCTTGTGTTGTTGCCATCATCTAAGATTATGCAAAGTGAGAGTAAAATAGACGAAGAACAGGATCCTTAGATCCACCAACATTTAAGAAGGAGCTGGAAAAAGTGAATCCACAAAGGTGACTTAGAAGGAATCATTAGAGAAGTAGAAGGAGGATGGGGGGAGATTGCTAACTCAAAAGGTGAGGGAGAGGTTCAGAGGAAGGAATGGACATTAATGTCAAAGACCACCAGGTAAATAAAAATAACGTGAAGATAGAAGTAATCTACTGGATTAATTAATTAAGAAGTGATTGATGAACTTTGTCAGAGATGTTTTAATGAATACTCAGATATGGGAGCCTTATTTCAGGGGATTAAAGCTTAAGAAGAGAGATGGGAAAAAGACTGAGTGTAGTTTGCATTAACCTGACTATAAAAGAAGAAAAAAAGATATAAGATAGTTTGTTAAAAAGTGATATGGGATTGAGGGATTTAAAAAATTTCTTCCTACCATTTGGGAGGAAACTTGAATGTGTTTTTTTAAGCTGAGAGAAAAAAATGAGGAGGGAAAGAAAAGTAAAAATTTGACGGTGCTGGATAAGAAATATTAAGAGAGAAAATCTCTTGAAACAGTAAGAGATTATTAAGTCAAATATAGTTTGACATTTTTAAATTACATAAAACTTTTACGTGTTTTTAAAGTACATAAAAGTAATCTTTTTTTTGTTTTAAAAAAGAGTAAGTTCTCATCTTTCGACATTCAGTTTCCCAATATCAACCCCCCAATTCCAGCCCAAACCACCGCAGACATGCCCTCCTTCATGAACTGCTAACAGTTTGGTGTATATCCAACTGATATATCTGGTATGCTTTGAGAGCACACTTACACACATGTATGTATATACATATATACATTTTGCTTTTATAAAAAAGTGAAACATACACAATTGCTCTGGAATTTATATTAAAAAATATCATTGCTATTTTTCCAGGTGAATGTGCCTATGTAGTACATTCTTATTAAGGGCTGCATTCTTATGGCTATTTAGTATGGATGTATTTTATTGACCATTCCCACAATAATGAATGTTTAGCCTGTTTTCAACTTTTGATATGGAAAGTTTTTCTTTAAAAAGAGATTTTTTTCTCTAAAAAATAAAGGAAGATTGAATACAGATAAATTTTTGTTGTTGTTTTACCCCTGCTTTATTGAAGTATCATTGACAAATATTTTTATGGACATATTATTTTATTAATTTTATTACAGAATATCTCAGTCTTCTCCCTTATGTTATGCTGGATTACAGGGTAGAAGAGCACTCTCTCTTGCCTCTGGAATTCTCCCCATTGAGTCTAGGTACAAGGAAAAGACAAACATCATTTCAATATCCAGCCTCCATTTACAGACCTCGTAAGAGGCCTGAGCAGGGACTGTGGTCCTACAGACTTCTTCCCATAGTGTCTCTTTTCAGATTCTCAAGGCTTTCCAGACCCATGATATAACCTGTCCATCTGCCAATGTTTAGGTTTTCAAGAACATTTCTTTCTTTAGTCTGTGCCCTGGCTCTGCCCATAAATATTTATTCACCCACCTACTCCTTTTCCTCCAGGGGAGAATTTTCAGTAATGATTCCTCTAGTCTTTGATCAGTTTTGTATTTCTAACACAGTTTCTTATGCTTTTTTACAAAGTGGTCTCACTAGTGGCATGACATTTGGAGAGCCTCTGTAGGAGAAATCAAACTGTTTCTACTGCTTTTATTTTCCATTTACTTGATCTGATGGTAAGCAATCAGCCAAATTCTGTTAGGCAACTGTGTTACAGAATTCCAGTGAGTGAGATGATGATAGAATTCCAAGCACTGTAATTTTCTAAATCTATTTTTTAATGAGAAGTTTTTGTAGGGAAGACAACCACAACATAGAAAATTATTACCTAGAAAGAAAAAGACACAGTTTAATAATTTCAGAGGCATCAAAAGAAAGCAAAAATCTCTAAATATAATTTTTGAAGATCATATTAGTAAATTTCATGCATTAATAAAATTAATTAAAATCCTAATGCTGAAAAGAAAAAGAATTCTATTCTTCCAATAATTGCTGAATATTAATACTTATAATATAAAGCTTCATAATATCTTTCTATCTAACCATATTAAACTTTTAAACCCTATATAGTGTGTTGCTTCCTTTGTATCCTGAAATTTCTATTTTTGTGAAATTAGCATTATCCTTGGTTCCCTTCCCAGGAGCAAGGCTCAGACATTAGAATTTCAGAAACAATGAAATAATAACAAGAAATATAGTGTGAGGTGAAGAAGTTACCATAACTTAGTGTACTTGGACTACTTTTTCCTGTCCTGTATAACTGGATCACAGGAGTTTTTTGTTAAGTGGAAGAATGAGTGAATGATGAAATTGTGGGGAAGACATTTTGTGTGTATTTTTTTTTACTATAAAATGAAGATTATAGAAAATCCTCATTGTCTAGGAATTTATCACATGAATTCTAGCAAATGGAATGTTGGATAGGGCAGCAAAATTACCTATAAAAATATTTACTTAAAAATTAGTTCTGAGAAAACTAGATATGCACATTTTTTCTACTCACTTTCAATTTTTAGGCATTGCTTTATTTTCTTTTTTTGTTTTAATTATATAAAATATTTAAATTATTCTTAAGTCAAAGCCATAAAGCAAGTTCAATCCATAGAAGTCTCACACGATCAGTTCCTCACTCCTCATATTGCTATATATTTATTAGCTTTTTGCTTATTCTGTCATTTTTCTTAGAAAATATAAGCAAATCAAGATATGCATACACATATCAAATACATATTTATACACATGCAGACACATACATTTCTCTTTCAAACATAAAAGATGTTTTGCATGAAGAATACTATGAAAATTTTGCCTTTTCCACTTAAAAGAGTATCCTAGAAATTATTCCATGACCAGTATATAAAGACCTTCCTCAATCCTTTTTATATATTCATAATAATCCATTTACAGATAAACCAGATTTTATTTCACTAGTCCATATTGATAAAATGGAGGTAGTGTCAATCTTTAGTTATAAATAAAGGCACAACATTCTATGTATGTGTCTTTATGTATTTTTGCTAGTGTATCTAGAGATAGATTGCTAGAAGTAGAATGCATATGCAATTTTGATAAAAAGTATGAAATTAATCTCTGAAGGGGTTATAACATTTGAATTCCAACAAGTGATGGTCACTTCAAGCAGCTTGTTTTTATGTGTTTGGCATTGTTTTAAAATTATGAGCTATATTTTGTGGTAATCCTGAGGTTCTAAATCTTGTCTTCTTCCAGCAAGGATTTTGTTTTTTTCCTGAACCACTATTGACTGCTTTTCACTTTCAAAGTTCTGGGTATAAAGGAGTTTAGAATTCAACCCTAACTCCTTACCCAAGGGCACAAAGCATAGAATTCCATTTTTGTTCAGGTGTAGACCTTTGCCCAAAACACAAACCCATCTTTCATGCTGTGTAAACCTCAGTACTTCTTTTATTTACAGCTTCATATTCTTTTTTGGGGGAAAGGGTGGATTCCCAAGGCTTTCTAGAAAGTCTAGAAGAGTTTAAAATATATATTTGTTGTAATTTATCCACAATCTAGACGTACTTTGGTCCCGGAAGGACCTTTGGAGTGTATCTGCTCTGCCGTGGTACCAGAAGTAAATATTATATTTTTTAAAATATTTTTTTTTCGGGCTTCCCTGGTGGCGCACTGGTTGAGAGTCCTCCTGCCGATGCAGGGGACACGGGTTCGTGTCCCGGTCTGGGAAGATCCCACATGCTGCGGAGCAGCTGGGCCCGTGAGCCATAGCCACTGAGCCTGCGCGTCCGGAGCCTGTGCTCCGCAACGGGAGAGGCCACAACAGTGAGAGGCCCGCGTGCCGCAAAAAAAAAAAAAAAAAAAAAAAAAAAAAAAAAAAAAAAAAAAAAAAAATATATATATATATATATATATATATTTTTTTTTTTTCATTGCTTCTTTATTTGAGGTCTTAAGTTCTTTCTCATTCTCAGAATTGTGGGTTTTTTTTGTTGATTAATCTTGACAGAGAATATTTGTTTGTATGTTTTATATTGGCCATTTCAGTGTTCCTAGATATATTTATTAATTCTACCCTTTATAGTTCATCCAGCTCCTGGATTTATTTATTAATTCTGTCCTTAATAATCCAGCCATATTTATAATATCTGTAATTTTTAAGTTGAATAATTATTTATTTCATGTTTAAGAAGTAAACTGTTTAGAGCTGATTATTTACTCTAATTATAGATTTGGCTATATCCCATACATTATTATATGTATTACTTTCATTGAGTTCAATTATCTAAATAAGTTATCATTTACAAGAATCTTTAAAAGTGAATTTTTTATATGTATGAGTTGCAATGTTTCCTATCTTTATCTTATTAATTTACAGTTTCATTACATTTTGGCCAAAATATGTGACTTACAGGGTTGACTCTTCAGATGTATTGAGTCTTCAGATATGTGAAAGCAATGTAATCAAAATTTGGTAATGTTCCAGGGGTAATAAAAGAGAATTATTCTCTGTACTCTGCTTATATAACTCAAATTCACTGTGGATATATTAGACCAAACTTTCTCACTGTACCAGTGACCTCCATCGCTTTTCATGGCTTTTTGTCCTTGACCTATATGGCTACTTGATTAGTTACTCTAGGAGTCCATTACCAGGTCAGTGATCCAGACACCAATGAGGCTGAGGACATGAGCTCTACTACTTTAGGAATAGGATTTCTTTATTTAATCTCTTCTTGAGGTCTAGGAAGCCACTGTGCCAGCGTATTTATGTATTCAGGATACTTTTCTCTTTGGTCCAGCTTCCATACTAATAGATACATCATGGGGCCATTTTCAGCTTCACTTGGTACAAAGCCTTTAGAGGCAAATTCTTTGCACCTGGGATGCTTTCTATTCAAGGGGATCAGGTTGCTTTTGGAAAGCCTAATGCAGCTGCTGATACATGCTAGTGTGCTGTTCCAAGGCAAGTGGCCTTTATCTTAACTTTAACCTGTCTTTAGTGTCAGCTTCCAAACACACCCTGCCAAAAATAAAATGCTAGATGAAGGGCATTTTGGCCAAATTGTACTCTGTTTACATCCTGTGGCCAAGCACCATCTTCTCAGGAAGATCAGTAGTGATTAGATTCATGCTGTTCCTTTCAATCTAATCCTATCTGCATTATATATGGAAGAAATTCTCAAGATCTGTCTTTTATGGTTAATATCCTCCTTTATATAAGTTTTCCTCCACTTTTATAGCCCTTTGATCATTTAAATCAGGATTTGAGAAACACCAGATGTCACTTCTTGAGATGACATTCTTTAGTAATCTCTTGAGTCATTTTTTGGAAGCATTGTAAATGAGTTTTTTTAAATTTGTGGAACTAGTTGATATTTTAAAATCCACTCCCCCCATATCCAAATAACTAAAATTGGTCTATCAGCCTAGAAGTATGAGTTGTTTAACTTTGTAAAGATTACAGTAGCCAGGATAAGTGTAGTGGACCAGGAGGTATGGACAATTGAAACAGAGTCCTACTTCATAAGGGTTTAGAATGAGAGGATAAAGAAATTTGCCCCTAGCTTATCTTTACCCATACCCACCGAACTAAATTGGGAATGTTCAAATTAATCAGCGTCGAATGCCTAGGATTCCACAGCTACTACAGTTTTTATTACTTTCTTTGTCAAGATATTTTGCTAATTGGGCTTCTTAGTAGATACTTGAAGTCAATTAGCATTTTAAAATCAATGTCTCCTACTATATTTCTATTTCATAATCTCAGCGAACAATAGCTAATGTGAAAGAAGGGCTGCAATGCAGTGATTTCCCTACTTCAGAAATCAGAGAACACAAAGGGGCCAAAGCTGTAAGGTGTTTATGATACTGAGAGTTGTGAAGGTGCACAACATTTTTTGATGCACCAAATCAAAATTGTACATAAAAGCTATCAGGCAGTGTCACTGACACTGCTTTAAATGTTCTTTGTTGTTTGAAATTATGCACATAATTTTATAGCCAAATCTGGCATTCTATTTTCCCCTTAAGGAAAAAAAAAAATGCTTTCTTGCAGCAAAACAACCATTTTAACAGAAGGAGGATGATGGTGGGAACTTAAGCTAAGGAGCCAGTCAGGTTTCAAAGCCCCTTCTATGACAGGCTAGCTTCCAGACTCTGAAAGTGAAACCTGATGCAACATAAGATGCTTCCTCTAGGTAGAACAGCATGCACTGAATCACAGCTCCATCAACTCCTTGCTGTAAATCCATGGGAACTCACTAAACCTCACCTACATTCAGTTTCCTCATATGTACATTAGAAGGATAACCAGATCTCCCCCTGAGGTCTGTTGTTAGAAGAGCATTACTGAGATTGGTAGTAAGTACCAATGTCCAGAAATATTCTTTTTGCTTAAAGGCATGGACCTGCTGATGAATCTTATCCTGAGCAAACCCCTGTTGCAAAGCCCTGGTGTTAGAAAGGCATAGACAAGTACATATAATAAGTTTTATTTCTATTTCAGATAAGATTCAAAAGTTATTAGTCACTAAACATGAAATATCTGATTGACATTCAACTGGAAAACAATGATCTTTATATCATATAAGTCAGAAGGACTCAATAACTATAGGTAGGATATACTTGACACACTATGATAACACAGTTGCAAAATACAACTGCCAGAAAATATGTCGGTGTTAGACCGATAAGCCTGGGAGATTTGGGATCCTGGGCCATGGCTGATGAGAGTTAAAAGGCTTTTGACAAAGCAGAGGCTACTTGAGTAACAGCTGTATGTGGTGATGTATGTTGCACTCTCCCCTAAGGATGCCGGCAATCTTTAATATGATGATAACAGAATTGATTACATTTACAATAGATGTTTTTTAATTTTTAGAAATATTTTTTCATCCTGAGACTATTTTGATTGCTTCTTTCTACTCACTATTTTAAAACCTTCTTCAATACTATGACAAATTGTCTATATCTCTCACATTTTATTTTGCTGTTGGAAAAACATATGAAATAATATTTTTTCAAAGTTCCCACACATACATTCTAGTTAAATAAATAGATTTAGAGAATATCACACTGATAAATACAAATAATTTGGACAAGAGGATAAAATAGTAAAATAAATATAGAAAAAACAATAAAAGTATTTTTTAAAGTCCCTAGATCAAATAGACTCATGAATTTTATCTGCATTAAAAATATATACACTGTATCTGTTTTGTAAATAAGTTCATTTGTATCATTTCTTTTTAGATTCCACACATAAGTGATATCATACGATATTTCTCTTTCTCTGTCTGACTTACTTCACTCAGTATGAAGATCTCTAGGTCCATCCATGTTGCTGCAAATGGCATTATTTCATTCTTTTTAATAGATGAGTAAAATTCCATTGTATATATGTACCACATCTTCTTTATCCATTCCTCTGTTGACGGAAATTTAGTTTGCTTCCATGTCTTGGTTATTGTAAACAGTATTGCAATGAACATTGGGGTGCATGTATCCTTTCAGACCATGTTTTTCTCTGGATATATATCCAGGAGAGGAATTGTAGGATCATATGGTATCTCTATTTTTAGTTTTTTCAGGAACCTCCATACTATTCTCCATAGTGGCTATACCAATTTACATTTCCACCAACAGTGTAGGAGGATTCCCTTCTCTCCATACCCTCTCCAGCATTTATTGTTTGTGGATTTTTTGAGGATTGCCATTTTGACTGGTGTGAGGTGATACCACGTTGTAGTTTTGATCTGCATTTCTCTAATAATTAGCAATGTTGAACGTGTTTTCATGTGCCTCTTGGCCATCTATATGTCTGCTTTGGAGAAATGTCTACTTAGGTCTCTGCCCATTTTTTGATTGGGCTGTTTGTTTTGATGATATTAAGCCATGTGAGCTGTTTGTAAATTTTGGATACTAATCCCTTATCGGTCACATCATTTGTAAATATTGGGTTGGCCAAAAAGTTAATTCGGGATTTTCTGTAACATCGTATGGAAAAACCCGAACAAACTTTTTGGCCAACCCGATTTTTTCTCCCATTCTGTGGGTTGTCTTTTTGTTTTGTTTATGGTTTCCTTTGCTGTGCAAAAGCTTTTGAGTTTACTTAGGTCCCATATGTTTATTTTTGTTTTTATTTCCATTACTCTGGGAGATGGATCATAAAAGATATTGCTTGGATTTATGTCAGAGATTGTTCTGCCTGTTTTCCTCTAAGAGTTTTATAGTGTCTGGTCTCACATTTAGGTCTTTAATCAATTTTGAGCTTATTTTTGTTTGTGGTGTTAAGCAATCTACAGATTCAATGCAATCCCTATCAAATTAGCAATGGCATGTTCCACAGAATTAGAACAAAAAATTTTACAATTTGTACAGAAACACAAGAAACCCTGAATAGCCAAAACAATCTTGAGAAAGAAAAATGGAGTTGGAGGAATCAGGCTCCCTGACTCCAGACCATACTACAAAGCTGTAGTCATCAAAACAGTGTGGTACTGGCACAAAAATAGAAACATAGATTAATGGAACAGGATAGAAAGCCCAGAAATAAACCCATGCACCTACGGTCAATTAATCTAGAACAAAGGAGGCAAGACTATACAATGGTGCAAAGAGAGTCTCTTCAATAAATGGTGCTGGGAAAACTGGACAACTACATGTAAAAAAATGAAATTAGAACAGACTCACAGACTTAGAGAATGAACTTATGGTTACCAGGGAGGAAGGGTGGGGGAAAGGATAGTTAGGGAGTTTGGATTGACATATACACACTGCTATATTTAAAATGGACAACCAACAAGGTCCAACTGTGTAGCACAGGTAACTCTGCTCAGTATTATGTAACAACTTAAATGGGAAAAGAATTTGAAAAAGAATAGGCACATGTATACATATAACTGAATGACTTTGCTATACACCTGAAACTAACACAACATTGTTAATCAACTATACTCCAATATAACATAAAAAGTTTAAAAAGAGAAAAGAAATGCTTGAAAAAATATATATATACACACACTGTAAAGAAAATGCATTAAGATATAACTAACTTAAAAAAAAACTCTTGACTTTGTCCTCAGGAAAAGTCATACGTAACACCACTAAAATAAGCAATGTATTCCATGAACTGTAGAGATACACATCAGCATTTCTAAATCATACATCTCACTTATTTTAATACTGAGGTCATGACCTAGATAATAAATTATGATGTTCTTAATTTAAAATATTATATTATCCCATTCATTTCTCTCTCCTGTCCATCCCCAAAAATGTGTCAAGAATAGATGGTAGAAAAGCTGTTCCAGTATCTGGATGTACATGTTTGTTTCTTCTCTAAGTTACTTGATGATTTTACAGATGGATATACAGCAAAATGCTCTGCCTCTCACATTTTGGTAATCTAAAATATGAAGGAATATGAACATTTTTATATTACCATGACAATAAATATGCTGGGTTCACACCTCATTCAATGTAACTGAATAGAAGAATTCCCTCTGAGTACATAGGCTGAAGTTCAAACCTATTTTTATCACATCAGTTACAGTACTCAGCAAGAAGAAACACTAAACTTTCTATGAAAATATTTTAGCTTTTTGGTACACAATAGCCCCATATTCTCAGAATGCTAAACAAGTAAATAAACCTACTTATGTAAGTTTCAAAGAGCTGTTTCTTTATGACTATTGACATATGAATGCATAAACCCTTGGGAACTTAAAAATCTGGTCTAATTCTCAAAAATATAAAATTAAGAATAAAAAATAATCTGTTCCACATGCAAGCTCATCTTCTCTTTAGCAATGTAGCCAATGAGCTTCCTCATTTAAAAAAAAATCAGCATGATCCCAACATTTGCAAAGTGTAAGTGACAGAAATCTAATGCAAGAGTGGTTTTAAAAAAACAAAGTTTGCAAGTTTGAATCAATTCTGGTCCTTTTAAAAACTTAAACATTATTTAAATAATTAGTTTGCAGGTCCCTGGAGTTTAGAAATGCAGTCACTTTACAGACATTGATACAAAGATACAAATATGTTTTAGAATATATATAAAAAACAGCACTCATCTTTTACAAATATGAAAAGTAAGGAAAACCCACATCATACACAAAATTAAAATGCCCAATATGTGAAAGAATTGTGGACTCTTTTAAATTTTTAACATTATGATTAAAATGAAAAGTTATAGTTACTATTTCTGTAGAGTTACAACCCAAAGTTGACATTCTAAGATCCTCAGAAGGAGATAACTCCAATGTGTGTGAGGAAAAAAAACAAAGGAAAGTTAAAAACAAGCTAAAATCTCTTACAATCAAATTAATAAAGTAAGACTAAAATTGCCACAAGCTATGTTCAGTTACTGAACAACAGGATGGGCCACTCTAGCAAGAAAGTTTCTGCCATTTGCCAGTACTCAAGTCTGGACAACTATGAGCAGACCTGCAAGAAGGATGATGCAGAAGAGAACTCCGTATGTTTTGAAAAGTGTTTAGATAACTCGAAAGTTCTCTTACAACTCCACATTTCATGGCAGACTTTAAAATGTCCAAACATCTAAGCTTGTTTACATAGACTATGTAATTGAATACTGTACGTGTAATCAGCCTCCTCATATGCTGTCTATTTTATTTTTAGTTGCACAATAACCAACGTAGTCATCAACAGGATCAAATATGACCCAAACTGGCATGAAGTACATGCTCAGGAATTGTTGTTCAAATGAATAATTTCAGTTCCAAATTAGACCATTCCATTATACAAAATGAAAACATGCTTTGACTATCAAGGTGATTTCTAAATTATACTAAACCACTGGACATGGGGAAAATATACTTTGAATGTTTGGAGGATGTATCAGTTCCATCACAGTAGACACATAAAGACATATGTCATGGTTCCACACACAAACAATCTGGAAATTTTATCAATGGCCAGTACTCAAGTCCCAAATGTATTTTAATTAAAAATTAGTAGTTTAGATAAAATTGGCCATAAAATTAATTAATTAAATTTTTCCTACTCAGACAATTTGAACTTCTAAGTGACTTTTTAAAAAAATACTATAAGCCTAAATTCTTAAGTACTTTTTTACTTCACCAAATCTATTTGGTATGTCTAAGTTAGAGAATTCTCTAAACAATTCACCTAAATAATTGGAAATATTGTCTTGTCCCCCCCTATATTATCTCAAATAATCAATTTTCTCAATCAATAAAAACTTCAAATTTAAATTAGAAAATTTTTTTTACTCTTTTGATTTTACATCAAAATAAATGAATCAATCAGCAATAAATGGATATTCAAGTTCCCATAAATATTTTTTGATTGATAAGGACTTTTTAACCTTTAGGCAGGGATTTAAAAATAAAATAAAATAAAATAAAATAAGATAAAATAAAATAAAATAAAATGATTTGGGATTCTGAATATCCTGCTTAAAAATGTGCAAAATCCCACTTAAAAGTTAACAATACTGGAAATTCCTATAAAATTACATATAGAGTAAGATTACTGACCTATCTTTCCGAAGAAACAATCACTAGGTAAGTTAAAGTACACTATGACAGTTTTGTTTTATAATTTCTAATTTAAAACTTAGAGGGAAATGAAAAATTAAATCAAAATCATCTAATATTTCCTACACTTTGTGATTAGAACCAGTGTCTCAGCTTTCTCCGAAGACTCCTTTTTCTGGTGCCTCGCCCTTTTATCCCACTGTCTTTCTAGGTTTAAATCCTATAGATTCATGGTTTAAACAGCTGTATGCCAAAGAATCAACTGTTTTTATTTCCAACTTTGAATTATCTAAGTAGTCCAGACTCAGTGATATAATACGTAAATAACATAATGTTCTAAAATATATGATGTTAATGACATTTTTCTTAAACTCCTTCAGTTGCTTGGTGAAAATCACCCACCTATCTCCTTTCTTAAAAAGCCCTTAAATTATCTAAACTCTGCCATCCTCTTTGGCCTTTTAACAAATTATCCCCCTAACCTCTAGATACACTTGCCTACTTTCTGCTCAGTGTGATGACACATATCAAAGACATTCTAACTTAATGGCTATTTCATTAACTTTATTTTGCCTGTCATGATGTTGTCCCAATCTTTGCATGGCTAATTTCCCCTTATTTAGATTCCAGCTTAAATGTCACCACCTCAAAGAGACCATCTTATTCTACAAGACATGATTCTGGTTTAATTCTCTGCTCAGTTCTTATCCCTTTTTGATATCATTTCATGTATAGTATTTACATTTTAAGAGGTAAGGAAGGGAAGGAGACATTTTCTGTTTTACCTTATCTATTTCAAAGTATCTCTAGGTTTGATTGGACTAAAGTCTCAATAAATGTTCATTGACAGACTAGTAACTATTATTAATTGTATTTCAAGTTCTAATTGCAAAGAACAAATTAGACAGTGTTTTTTTTTCCAACTGATTTATTGCATACTTAGCTTCTAACGTATTTATGCTTTAACCGTTCATTCATTCAACAGGTGTGTTTTGAGTGTCTGCCCTTTGCAATACGTAAGACAGGTCATTCTAAATTTTCAGGTTGCTGGTTGAACCTGAGGTTGTGAAAATTGAAAACCAAACACTAAGAAATGGAATTATTTTTTCTGCTAGTTTTTTCCCTCTCTTGAAATACTACATTATTCTTTTTTTTTTCTTTTAGTCTCTTTAACCACTCAAGCTTTAGCTAAGTTTCTGAGAGCTAAAATTGCCTTCAAGGATAATTTATTTTAAAGTCATGCCTGACCAGCTCCATTCACGTATGAGATGTCAGTTCTTTACAATTTTCTTGGGAAGAGTCAACAAGCACCACTAATATGCAAATTACATATTTATTTGTGGAATTAAAAAAATATCGGTGTGCATGCTTGCTTTTTTTTGAGCAATTATTAATTTTTTTCAAACAGTATCTCCATATTTTATGACTAGTGACTTTTTCAGTTTACATTTATATTAAAGCTCTTGCTTATTTAATTCAGTTCTTCTTTAATTCTTCATTTCAATGATACTTAGATCTCTAGAATATTTCAGAATGCATTGACACTACCTGACAAAATAGTTTAAGTAGGATGTCTTGGATAATCTGGACTTGAGACAAGTACTACCCCCAGAGCAAATTAATGGGTTGGAGAATTTGTCCAACCATTTGTACCATCATAAAACAGCTTAGATAAACAGAATTAAAATTTTATTCTTGGAAAAATTCAGATATGGAAACAGTTTAAATCAAAGATTTTAATATTAGGTACACTACAGAAAAGAAATGTATATAGGAAAAGTTATACTGAGACAAATATTTATATGCCATCTTACTAACTCATGGGAGCCTGTCTAGTTAGAGCACAAGACCATTTCTCAAACAGCACTTTCGTCTTTAGGGAAACATATCCACTTTTCAGATATAATACCTTGAAGAAAGCAAAAACTCTTAACAGTAAACATTACACAAAGCACAATGGAACATGAATATTAAAAGTACACGTGATTACAGGTAAAGCAAATTTGAAATGAAAAACTTACATTTGTTACTAGTCATTTAGTCTGTACCTACACAACATTTAAACAAATCAACCAATTTATTATAAAATACCAAACAACCTGATTTCCATTTTTTTGCTACTGCTGTTGTTGTTATTTTATTAACTGAACTGACTTTTTGGTCTGAATCAATTTATTCTCTTGCTGTTGTATAGAAACGTTCTTAATGTTGGCTATGGGCATTCAATGGCAAAACAAACAACAAAACTGAGAAGAAAAATGACTGTAGCACAGATTTTAAGAAACATATTTTCCTGCTCACTGATCTCCTTTTATCTTCTGCTCATATGTTTCTGTGTTGCGGTTTTATCTCTTCCACACTTACGGAATGCTTTGGCAGGGGAAATGAATTCTGATGAGACAGTCTTGGTAATACTCCAGAACATTTTTAAGTTCAGATACCAAACATAGGACCTGCATTGCTATGTGTTGCAAGGATTTAACCTCCACTAGTCAACTGACTCTGGCTTGTTTGTTTGATGTGTGATTTTATGATATGTGTTTGTATTGTTCAGTGATTCAATTGTGTTACTACTATCTGGCAAATTTTGACCAAATCATGAGCTCATTTTTCAAAATTCACTATTTTTGGCTAAATGAATTATTTCTCAATATATGAGGAAGATAGAAAAGATATGTATCATGGTAATATATGCAAGGAGAGTACTTTTCAAGTACCTGTAGGACCAGATAAAGTGCAGCCATGTGAGTTGAGTCATGTAATGCCAACAACAGTGATAACATCATTAGCACATTCACCCCTGTATGGCCACAAAAGGGAATCTTGTTTTATTTCTTCTCTCAACATAATGCCTTATGCAAATAATTTGCATATATTAGTAAGTCTGTGAGCTGCAACTTTTCAGACTGAATACAAAATGTGTTATCTCCCATGTCAGAATGTAGATATTTATATCTATATATACATTTAGACAGTCCTGAGTAATGGAAGACATATTACTATCATGCCCTTCTCTCTCTTGCTCTATGTCTCTGTATATCTCTCTCTCAAATTCTCTCTCTCTCACCATCCTTAGAATCTCTGTTTTGCATACTTCTGCTCTCACTCTTACTCAAACTAGAGTTGTTCTGAAAGAAATGATGGAAGAAGAGTTGGAAAAAGTAGCATTCATTGCAACAAACATTTATGAAGTATATACTATGTGCCAGGTACTAAGCTCTTCCATTCATCTATTCATATTAACCATGATGGAAATATGAATAGCAATGGCAGACATTTCTCATAAAACCTAACAACCTATGCCATTACCGTTGTGTTCCATATGATACTAATTTACATTTTGTGAATCTACAAAGTTACATTTAATATCCTAGATCTTTCCCTATATTACAGTTTTGTTCCCTATGTAGGGACCGCATTAGTCTTTTGTTCTTTTTCTATTTAAGAGTTGCAAGTATATAAGGAAATTTGCCTCATTAATAGAGAACTTAGAGACTTAGGATAAACAAATATTTGTGTAATTTATTCTTTTAAGTTATTTTTGTGATTTTTCTTTTTTAATCTCCTCAGATTTTGTCTCTACCAATTTCACTGCTGTAACATGCTCTCTTTTTCTTTCAGGGAAATTCCTAAATTTTGATAAGTATCTTTAAAATTTTATGGGTTGTAAAAAATATTTTCTCCTGAAAGAATTAATTGCAACACTAGCACATTTTGTTTAGAACTACTACAGCTTTATTTTAATAATTGCTAAAATTTTAGAATCACAATTTATTTCATGGTAAATATGGGAAATGTGAGAAACTCTATAGATGATGGGTACTGTCCTCCTGGGGACTCATAGTACACATTGCTCTGCTATCTCAGTTTTTATGGGAAAGAAAGTGCTTTATTCTGTGGATGTTGTGTATCTTGTAATAGCTCACACTTCTCTCTTTGCCTTGGTCTTTAAGAGACTCAAAAATGAACATACATGGATTAAATTCATCAAAAGAAAAGCACACAAAGTAGAGTCTAGGAGGCTTTCAAACATGAAGCTTCCAATTTTCCTCTCCTGTGGGGTCAGGACAGCATTACTCTCTAGCATTGTTGTGTGATGACAAGGACAGGGCATTGTCAATCACAGGAGCTCACCCAAGGCTTAGTGTTTAGACTTTTATTGGAGCTCCATTATGTAGGCATGATTAATTGTCCATATGACTGATCTCAGTCTTTAGTCCCTCCAATGGTCAACTGATAACACAAGACCCAAAGCCCCACCCTAAATCACATTGTGGGTATTCCTAGCATGGCCAGCCCCCACCCCCCAAATCATATTGTTAGACTATCTGATGACCCAAGGACACGAGAACACAGACACTCCTAGAAGGCATAACATTCCAAGGGCTTAGAGATTATCTCTCAGAAATCAAGGATAAAAGTCAGACCAGTTTGGGAGAAAGTTAAATTCTTTACCACACAACAATAAAGAGCTAAGTACTACTTTTTTTTTTTTTTGCGGTACGCGGGCCGCGTTGTGGCCTCTCCCGTTGCTGAGCACGGGCTCCGGACGCGCAGGCTCAGCTGCCATGGCTCACGGGCCCAGCCGCTCCGCGGCATGTGGGATCTTCCCAGACCGGGGCACGAACCCGTGTCCCCTGCATTGGCAGGCGGACTCTCAACCAGTGCACCACCAGGGAAGCCCAGCATAGGATTTTTGAATACACTATTAACTACTTTATATGAAGATATTGGGGAGATAGTATTTTCAGAAGCAGTGAAATTGTAACAGATAAACTCCGTAGGAGGCCTTAATTACTTAATTGCCTACTTCACTAGATTATGAGATAAGGCATTACCTAAATATAAGAATTATACATTTCCAAACTTTTATAAGAAAATTAAAGAGCACATATTTTTTATAGATAATTTCTCCCCAACCAATTTTTCCAGAATAACTTTAACTTATACTTTTCAATATAAATATATATTTTGCATATGCCTAAATATGTGGGATTATATATATATATATATATATATATATATATATATATCAACCTTATTTTATTTTAATCAATTGCAAGCCTTGGCACAGTAGCAGAATATCAAAGAGAAGGAAAACAGAAAGAAAGTCAATATGCCCAATATGCCTACCTTGACTTCTCTTTCAAGAAACTCCTTGAAATACGCTGGAAAATCATTGCTTCTGATTTCCTTAAACTCTCTCTCAATCAAAATTTAATTCTGACCTACTTTCATTCTCTTTTCCCTAAAGCACTCAACTTATGTCCTTTGATCTCAAAATACTTATTAAACTCTGTGTATATTTCTATTACATTTATTGTGCTCATGAAAGTGTCCTGAATATGACCATATAAAATTATAACCACACTTTACAGAAAGTCACACAAATGCAGAAGCACAAATATTCTGTTTTTATATTCTATTTCATATTTCTTCTTGTTTTCCTCTTTTTGAGCAGACTCCTAAGAAAGACATAGCTATAACCATGGCCATTTTACTAATGATTTAAGGAAGATATTAATCATACACTTAGCCTTCTGTGCTGTTCTTGGAAGGATATACTTTCCAGCTTGAAGGGTCTGATGTGACATTTCTTTTTCTTAAGAGACAAGATGATTTTCTGAAATATTAAGGAAAAATAAGTTAAAAGCAGGTAGAGTATCACAGTGTCTTTGAGTTGTACCTACTTACAATTTCTAAAAACTGGAATAACCTGTGGAATGTAATAATTCTCATATTGCCCTCAGTGATTTGGTCTGTACGGACAGTGTAACATAAGCAAAGAACCTCAAAGTCCAGAAAGGTATGGAAGGATTGAAGCTACCAGATTTCCTGAGGCCATCTGGAAATCACTAGTGACATAAAGCTTTGGTTTTAATGTTTTCAAGGGCCCCACACAAGTTGAGGAATCTGAATAGTTACTAAAACAAAGACTCTGGAAGGCAAACTCTTAGTGAAAGGATAAAATAGGAAAAAAACTTTTCCTGAAGTTGTTATAACCGTAAGCAAGACTTATCATATTTTTTTTTTTACAAGTCCACCTTCACATACATAAGTTTCTGGTCTAAATTCATAGTACTCAATTCTTCTGAAAACTCTTCAGTTGAGAATATATTTTCAGCTGAGAATTCTTAGATTGTTAGTGCCCTCAGACATCTGAGAGAAACAAACAGAAATCATTCCAAAGATCTCAAAGAATTCATCAGATAATGATTTTTTTAAAATCACAACACAAACGGTACATTATTAAAAACAAGCATTAATGGATCAAGAAAAGAAACAAGCAATAGAATGGGATAAAAGAACACTTAAAATATTAGAATTATCAGATCCATAAAATAAAATAAATGTTTAAGTATTATTAAAAGTGGAAGTGGACATCAATAGAGAGATTAAGAAACAGACTATAAAATATGAATAGGCAAATTGCCAACTAAAAACCACTGGTCCTGCCCACAGGTGTCCCCAGTCATGGAGCGACAATGCAGTGGTGGCAGTGCAAGAACCTAAAACCCTCAGGGACAAATATCTTTCTGGCCAGAAGAATAGAAAAAGGAGATCTTGTGATCTGTGTGTAAGTGAAACTCCCATTATTTTTTCTCTTGTTTTAGGGGGAGGAGTCTTGCCCAGAGGGTGTCCCTAGTCCTGTGGTACTGTACTAACGGGCAGAGGACTGAAACTCTGAGAGAAACCTGTCTTTTAAGCCAGAGGACCAGAAAAAGCAGCCCCTAGAAGTCAAAGAGTGTGTGAAAAGCAGATCCCCTAATTCAGTGTATGAGCCAACACAAATGCAATTTACCCCTGAGTTGGGCAAATATGAGACAGATTCAAAGCATCCTAGCAAAAGCCTTGAAACATAATCTGCTGTTAGAATTACTGCCCCAGAAGCTGAGACAGAACTTTCAATCTAAACCTAACCATGCAGATTGTCTGCTAAGAGAAACTGGTGAGTTATCAGAAGATTTTAACAGGACCCAGAGTCTTCACAACATACTGAAAATGTCTGAGACACAATCCAAAATTCATCCACATACAAAGAACCAGGAAGATTCTTAAGGGAAAGGATTATCAAGAGATGCCAATGCTGAGATGTTCCATATGTTGGAAATATCAGACAAAAATTTTAAAGCAATTTTAAAATTTTTAAATCAATTTTTAATTTTTAATTATTTTAATCATGCTTTATAAATAAGATAAAATTTATACCATTAAATGAAAGGTAAGAAAGAAATTCTAAGAAGAGAAATAAAAAACTATAAAAGAAAAGAACAAATGGAAATGTGACAAATACCCAGAATGATCTGTGATAACTTGATACTGCAAACTATAAAACATTACACAGGAAAATTAAAGAAGCCCTAAATAAATAGATATATCATATTCATGGATTGGAAGATTCAAAATTAAGACATCAATTCTCCCCAAATTGAAAACTTAAATTATCTAGAATAGACAAAATAATTTTTAAAAAGAGCAAAGTTGGAGGACATCTACTATTTGATTTAGAGAATCGCTCTAAAGCCACTGTAATCGAAAGAGTATGGTATTATCAAAAAGATATTTAGATCAGTTGGACAGAATTGGCGATTCAGAAATAGACTCTCATGTATTTGGTGCTAGGAAAACTATATATTTATATTTAGTTTTCCTAGAAAAAAATCAATTTTGGCTATTACCTCTCATTATAAAAATAGAGATGTATCTTGACCTAATTGTGAAAACTAAAATAGTAATATTCCTGGGAGGAATCATAAGAGAAAATCCTTGCAACATTAGAATAGGCAAATGTTTCTTGTATTAGAGACACAAGAAGCACACACATACAGAAAATTAATGAATTGAACTTTCTCAAAATTAAGAACAATTTCCCTTTGAAAGACTTTGAAAACAAAACAAAGGAATGGAAAAAAAACAACAACAAAGAAATGGGAAAAAATAATTGCAATACAAATATCTGTCAAATACTTGTATCCAAAATACATAAAGAACCCTTGCAAGTCAATAATAATACAAATAGCCCAATTTAAAAATAAAATATTAAAACAGACACTATACAAAAGAAGATATATGTATGATAAATAGGCACTTGGAAAGATGCTCAGCACCATTAGTCATCAGAAAAATGCAAATTTAAACCACAATAAGTATGTCTATATTCCCATTATAATAGCTACATACTTAAAAACCCGACAATAAGGAGTGTTGATGAAGATGGGTAGCAACTGGAACTCTCATGCACACTGGGGGGAACGTAAAATGTACCACCACTTTGGTAAACTTCTTGGTTAGAATATAAAGTTAAACATATACCTACCATATAGCCCAGCCATTCCACTTCTAGGTACTTCCTCAGTAGAGTGGTCTGTTAACCACTCTTCCCCCAGGGTTAATAAAAGGTCTGTAAGTATCTTTGCTGAGATACAAACAACCGAGTTTAGAATAAGTGTTAGGAGACAATACCAAGCCTTTTAACTTTTTTTTTCATTAAAATATATCCTAAGTTAAAAATATGATATTTTATTACAGATTTTAGGAAGACATTTTGTTTTGACTTTAAAGATCTTGGAAAGCATAATTTATAGAACAAATTTTGTAATGCAATATATGATACAAGAACATAGAAAACTTTTACTATTACCTATAACTTTTACCCTTAAAATACATATTAACAGTTATGTTCTTATTATTTCCTACAGTGTTGAACATTTTAAAATATGATCTGAGATAAAATCAATAAAAATAAAAATCTTTATTATTTCTTATTATTTTAGAGCAAATGTGAGATCATAAAAATTTTTTTCAAAACTTCAGCATTGCACAAGTTAAATATTCTCTTGCTCTCTTAGGTACTTTCTTTACCTCACTAGTTTAACTTTTTTTTTTTTTTAAGCAAAGTTTTCATATGAACAGTTTCTAATGGACCTTCCAGATATACAGCATCTTGTTAAAAATTCATGCTGGCCAGAAGACTAGAAGGTCAGAAAATGTCTTTGAATTTATGCCATGGTCTTTTCGATAATTCATTCAGGTTTTAAAAGGGAAATTCCTCATTAAGTAAAGGACCTAATGCTTATTAATTTATATGCTTAAGCAAGGGCCACCACTAATTCATTTATTAAATATCAAAGACCATATGCTTTCACCCCTTGTCCTTGCTTTTTGATTAACTACCTTAAGCCAATATAGATGAAAGCAGGGGGAGAAAACACAGTAACCTAGGTGAGTTTCTGATCTCATTTTTTAACCTAATGAAAGATGGCACTTCTTTACATTCCTGTGCAAAAGCCCAGATGAGACAATCCAAAATGAGTTTTCTTGTGTAAGTGTGGATTTTTTGAGCAATGTGATGCAGTCACTTAGATGCAGTGAAGATTATGTGCAGAAGTGGAGGAAGTGAATGGGATGGAGGCAGTAATGGACTGTGGAATGCCAGACTCAATTCTTCAGATTCAACACATTCCTCACAGACACAGTTAATTCATCAGAACACATTGCTCAAAGCATGTTAACTGGAGCTAATAGATGTCTAGGGGATAAGGGGGGTGAAGCAGAGGGGGAGGAGATTTTTGGTCAAATCAGATTGAGAAATATTGGGTAAAACATAGACATAGACAGAGAGAGACAGAAAGAGAGAGAGAGAGAGGGAGAGAGATGTACAGATACATATGTATACACACATATTTCCTTCCTGGTTTGT
This sequence comes from Physeter macrocephalus, assembly GCF_002837175.3. Taxonomy (NCBI): domain Eukaryota; kingdom Metazoa; phylum Chordata; class Mammalia; order Artiodactyla; family Physeteridae; genus Physeter; species Physeter macrocephalus. Next base: position 69,402,415 of record NC_041214.2, on the reverse strand, counting down.
TGGCAGGTTGTATGTGTGTTTGTTTGTTTTGTCTGTGTTTATCATTTAACTTCTTTTCACTGCAAGTAAAACAAAGACATTGCCTAAATTGAACAGAGTTGAGATATAATTGTTGTATATCATGTAGCTCACAGAATTGACAAGGATGGAGAATAGGCTTGGAAAATAGAGAAGCCAGGATCTGGGTAGTAAGAACTTATCACAAATCCTGTCCGCTCACCACCATGGAATGCATGAGCTCCAATTGTCTTTCAGTCGATTATTGCAGCCCTTGGGTCATTCAGGTTAAGATTAAAAACCATAGGAGATAGGATTCAATTGGCTAGTTTGGGTTACATATCTGGTGTTTTTATATATAAAGGGCTCCTTTGATTTATAATTCTGCCAGGACTGCACACAATCAAGGAGAGTAACTTCAGGAAAGAAGTCGAGGTGCTGTTTTCCAAAGAAAGGAAATTCTGGATAACTATAACATATAATAAAACGTTACAATGCAGGATTCCCAAGAATATTTTTATACCTATTGTTTCCAAGGTTTACTTGACATTGACACTTTGTGGGGTTTTATTTATATTTTTTTCAGAACATCCATGTAACAAGTAACATTTTAGGATACAACCTGTGGGAAGCATGCCTTAGGAGCACAGCTCCAGTGATCAGGCTACATTATTAGTAGAGGAAATGTATTTACCTAGTATGAATCAATTTTTTTTTTATAGACGGTCTATTAAGTCTTTTGGATACTATATTTTGTGCATAACTATGTTCCTGTGCAAGTGAGTAGGAGAGTGAAATTGTCTTATTCCACTCCAGTTATTATAACAAAATACTATAGACTGGGTGGATTAAACCACTGACTTTCTCACAGTTATGGAGGCTAGGAAGTCCAAGATCGTGGTGCTGGCAGATTTAGTGTCTGGTTAGGTCTGGCATCCTGGCTGTAAACAGCTAGTTCCTTGATGTGTCCTTATATGGTCTCTCCTCAGCACCCAGACATTAGGGGAGCAGGCTGGAGGGAGAGAAAGCTCTCAGGACTCTTTCTCTTTTTATAAGGGTACCAGTCCCATCATGAAGGTCCCACCCTCATGACCTCATCTAAACCTATCTTCCAAATGCCTCATCTCCAAATACATGATATTGGAGGTTAGGGTTTCAAGATAAGAGTTTTGAGGGAGACACAAGCATTCAGTTCTTAACAGAAATAGTCTATATTTTAATGTAAAAAAGGAAAGAGAAATTCCATCTTATAGGCCTTTTTACCAACTATATATCTTCCACGCTTGTTAAATAGAGAATCAAAAGAAGGAGAGTTTTAACAATGACAGCAGCAGTAATTAAGGCTTATTGAATGTTTTCTGAGTGTCAGGCCTATCTTAAGCACTTTACATACATTATGCTATTTAATTTAATGAGAAAATATGAAGAAAAATGTAGCATGCCCAATCACATGGCTAATAAAGTAGAGAGCCACAGGAGGAGTTTATTTTTGTGAATATATAAAAATATCTTATTTCATTGCTCATGCTTTCCCATTTATTTATTTAAATGTATAGTGAACATCTACTGAAAGTGACAAATAATTTAAAATACTTAAATATTACTATTCTGTTTAGAGTGTTTGAATAACTATACAGTTTCATGGCAGAAACTTTGGCCAACTATTTACTAAAGTAACAGAAAAAACACCTCATCTAACTGAGTGTAAAAATTTTTATGGCTTTTGGCATATACTTCTTTTTACCTGATTTATTAGCCTTTAAAAACATGCAAAATTAAATATGTGCAAATGACACCTCTGTAAAGATTATAATTAATTCATTTTATAATCACATCTCAGGCATTTTATGAGAGCTGGATGACTTTAAATCTGATGTTTGATACAGATCTTTCACTCATTCAATTTGATTATGGTCAGGAGGTCCTGAGACATGCAAAGATCAGCTATTTCCTGCTTAGTTTACTAAGGCAATATTTACACATAGTTATCCACAATTTGAAGAATTTTTGAAGGGAAATGCCAAAGCTTAGTTCTCTTTCACAGCATGTTTACAGGTTTCAAAAATAAATGGAAGCCATTAAGAAGTTATTTTCAACAATCATATTTCATTCATTCACAGAAAGAAGAACGTGCTTAAGGCCATAATTTCTAAAACTTGTTTTGTGACAGACTAATACATTCTAATAGAACTTAAAGCACTCCCCCAGATGCCAAATATAAACTGTTATAAGATGGTAGAAGATGTACTTTTTACCTTTTATGTGCCCACATACATACATGACTCCTACTTGAGTCATGTAGGTAAGACTGAATCACTTATGATTTGAAAGCTGACAATACATATTAAATTCGTATTGCAAGCCAGAAAACTCACTTCCACATCTCTCATACTCTCTGTGGTCATTTGAAATAGAATATAGAAGGAGAATGTGATAAATATATAAATTGGCAATATATAACTATTTTCTTCAAGAAAGACCAACTGTCCATATTAGAAGAGGATTAGAAGCCCCTACCTGTAATTCCATTTCTGATATTAAGTAGTTTAATAATCTTAAACAAATTGCTTACTCCCCAGAACCACATGTTAAGTGAATGTTAGACCTGTAAGGAAGCTAAGGGGAAACACTGTACAAATGCTCACCACATTGCCAGCACCCAACCTTTGCTGTTCTCAAATGAAGTCACTCTCTTTGGTTGGAAAATTCCAGATGTAAGAGATGTCCTTACCTTAAGGACAAGCCATTCATTGTATGACAACAATATGAGGTTTGATTTGAGGTCAGTTCTTAGCCAAACAACCTTTTTTTTTCTGCTTGTGTTCACCATACACACTTAATTTCCAAGTTAAAAATTACCAGCTCTTTGATTTTTTTTTTTTAATATCACCACATGTCAAGATCCTTCTTTATCTTATTCATTCCTTTTTGAACAAACTTGTTTACCAAAACCTTAGAAAAATTAGCATCCAGAATCTCAAATCCAGTATGACTTGAATAAGTCATAAATAAAATAATAAGAATAAAATATATCCTGATATGGCGACTACTCTTCTTTTGATGCAGCTAAACTCACATTAGGGAGGGTTGTTTTGTTTTGTCTTAATAGCCACGACACTCCAGTGTTTCATATGGAACATTCAAGCTGCTAAATTCCTACATCTTTTAATGCATACATTTCTAAACTGCAAGACCATTATCCTATCCTTTCATAGCCAAGTCTTTATCTCAGAATCCAGGAGTCAGCTTTATTCCCTCTATTAAACATTAACATCACTATTTTAGTATAAGGTTGTTTTGAAAGTAGACCTTTGTTATGCCAAGAATTATATGTTGTTCATAATATTATGTCACCGTAGTTTTTACAAGTCAGCATCCTATTCACTTCACTGATAAAGATTATGCAACCGTCAAAGTAGAGGATTAGACTTTATATAGGACGCGTTCTCTCTCTGTCTCTCTCTGTCACTCTGTCTCTCTCTCTCTCTCTCTCTCTCGCTCTCTCTGTCTCTCTCTCTCTCTCTCTCTCTCTCACACACACACACACCGCACACCTTTTAGATATACTTTGGATTGTAGTTTAACCAGATATAAGTCAAACTACTATTATTAATTAGCATTCAAAAAAATCTTTCTGCAATATAATCAAGATTTGTTAAATGCCTTGCTGAAATCAGCATTCGGCATATCTGTGATCTTGCCTTGATTATTAGTCTCCAAATTGTGTCAGAAAATAAAATGAAGTTGGATTTTAGTATTAAATAATTCATTTTTTAAGACCCCTCAAACAATTTGCTAAATAATCTGCTCCACTGAGTGTGTTGTTCTGGAGCAGCATTCTCAGTCTTGGCTGTATATTAGAATCGCCTGGGAGTCTGGGGAATATGCTGGTGCCCAGGCCCCTCCCAGGTCAACTGAATCTGCAGCTCCGCTAGGGGGCCCTGAGCATGGTTATATTTTAAAAACTCCCCAGGTGATTCTGGTGGTTTCTACGGCGTATTTGCCTCAAGCAAGACATAATACTCTGGTTGTTCAAGTTGACTTCAGCTAAACTTCAAATCACTTCTTGTAATACACTGACTTAAATGATTATTAATTGAATAATTATATTATATTAATTAAAGGATGTCAAATCATTCCCTTCATTCCCTTTTCAGTTATAAAATTATATTCATCAAGAAGGATGTCTCAGTTTGGTAATAGCATTTAGTAACTTGTTTTAGTAACACTTGCTAATATTCCGATTTAAAAAAATATATATTACAGACTCAGAGTTTTGGCAGGCAGGAGCATCTAGAAAGAATTTTAAAACATAGTTCATGGGGCTTCCCTGGTGGCGCAGTGGTTGAGAGTCCACCTGCCGATGCAGGGGACACGGGTTCGTGCCCCGGTCTGGGAAGATCCCATATGCCGCGGAGCGGCTGGGCCCGTGAGCCATGGCCGCTGAGCCTGCGCGTCCGGAGCCTGTGCTCCGCAACGGGAGAGGCCACAACA
>NC_041214.2:69396521-69397877 GCF_002837175.3 Physeter macrocephalus | reverse complement strand
AAAAAAAAAAAAAAAAAAAAAGTTCATTACATTCATCATGGTATTTCTATTAGTAGTAAGTGACACTTGGTTTCCATTTATAGAAGTAATCAAAACATTCTTTTTATTTATTTATTTATTTTTCGGTATGCGGGCCTCTCACTGCTGTGGCCTCTCCCGTTGCGGAGCGCAGGCTCCGGACGCACAGGCCCAGCGGCCATGGCTCACGGGACCAGCCGCCCCGCGGCACGCGGGACCCTCCCGGACCGGGGCACGAACCCGCGTGCCCTGCATCGGCAGGCGGACTCTCAACCACTGCGCCACCAGGGAAGCCCAAAACGTTCTTTTTAAAAACAAATACTGATGGTATGCAGAAACGGTTCTGACAGAGTTATGGAATGGACTGCTTGTTGGGAAATAGTTGTCTAGACTTTCTAGAATCTACCCAATTACCTCTTCTTTTAGAAATATCAGGATGATATTTTTCAGGTCTTCTTTCTTCAGTTTTTCTCAAAATTGCACTCTTAATACTTCCGAAATACTATTTAGTAAACTTGAAAGTCATTCATCATCCAAGGCTGGAGACAGGCTTTTGTAAAGAGTCTGGTTCTTGCTCAGTGTCTTGTCTTCTATGTTGGTTTTCAGTGCCTTTGGTCATCAAATTTTAGCTCAACAAATCAAACAATGATTCTGGTTTTGTCCCAACTCAATGAGCTTCTTAATCATGTTTGATTTTTTTGTTGTTGTTCAATCAAAGTAGAAATTGCATAATTCTACTTTGCCCTCTTTATCTTTCTCAGATTGGAGGTTTGTGTTTTCTTGTGTTCACTCCAGCACTAAATGTAAAAGCTCTTTTGGTCTTTTTTAGTATCATTTTCAAAATTTAATGTATTTTAGAATTTAGGGTACTACAGGTTTATGCCACTTTTTTTTTTTAACATCTTTATTGGAGTATAATTGCTTTACAATGGTGTTTTAGTTTCTGCTTTATAACAAAGTGAATCAGCTATACATATACATATACATATATACGCATATCTCCTCCTTCTTGCATCTCCCTCCCACCCTCCCTATCCCACCCCTCTAGGTGGTCACAAAGCACTGAGCTGATCTCCCTGTGCTATGCAGCTGCTTCTGTTTTACATGTGGTAGTGTATATATGTCCATGCCACTCTCTCACTTCGTCCCAGCTTACCGTTCCCACTTCCCATGTCCTCAAGTCCATTCTCTATGCCTGCATCTTTATTTCTGTCCTGCCCCTAGGTTCTTCAAAACCATTTTCTTTTTTTTTTTTTTAGATTCCATATATATGTGTGAGCATACGGTATTTGTTTTTCTCTTTCTGACTTACTTCACTCTGTATGACTGACTCTAGGT
>NC_041214.2:69379713-69396497 GCF_002837175.3 Physeter macrocephalus | reverse complement strand
ATGTGAGGTGATACCTCACTGTAGTTTTGATTTGCATTTCTCTAATGATTAGTGATGTTAAGCATCCTTTCATGGCTTATGCCACTATTTTAAATAGGATCTTTTAAATAGATCACTTTTGTATATTTTGTTTCTTGTTCAGTTTTAGTTATTGATTTTTTTCATAGGGTCTATTAACTAAAAAGAAATTTCAGATCTTAAATTTTATCTTGGAGATCATCCTAGCAAGTATTCTTAACTTATAGGTGAAAATACTAATAAATAAAAAGTGCTATTTGCCCCACACTATTACAAGCATTTTACTAAGTGCTTTAATTTGGTTATTGCACCTAATATCCACACAAAAAAAATACTATGAGGTAGACAATATTTTCATCCCCATTCTCTGGCTAAAAAAACACATAATGAAGCTCATGAAAGGCACCTGTAATGGTTATCAGCTAGTAGTTGTCAGATTTAGGGTGTGCATCCTCCTGTGTTTTTCAGTAACTCCAACTCATAACTACTAGAGTTGCTTTCACCTCAATATTATAAAAGAATGTAGCTGAAACAGAACTAGATACCAGACCTGCCGAATCCAAGTCTGGCATTCTTTAAAGTATAAACATTGCTTTCCAACTTCAACAGGGAGTTTCAAGTATAGCCATGATAGTTTGTTTTGATGTTTTCTCTTTTTTCTCATTGTAGTAATTTGTGATTTATTTCTTTGTAATCTAATGTATTCATGGAGCTATATTATTACCTAGAGTGGGATTTCCCAACTTTAATTATATTGATATTTTGTGTTGGATAATTGTTGAAGCAAGGGGATTGTAGGATGCTCTGCACTACTGTAAGATACTGAGCAGTATCCCTGGCCTCTACCCACTAGATGCTAGTAGTATTCCAAAGTTGTGACAACCTAAAATGTCTTCAGATGCAGGCAAATGTTACATAGGTGGCAAAAGTTGCCCCTGGGTAAGAACCACTGCTCTACAAATTTAGGTTACAGGATCATACCTTTTTCTCTTTCCCTAAGCCATTTTTTATGCTCCTAAATCCTTAGTTATAGTGTCGGGCACATTCTGTTCCTTGGCAATTATAGACTTTTAGAAGGCATAACGAACTTTTTTTAAAAAGTTATTTTAAAATGTTATCATTTACAACATTTCTTTCTCCACTTCTTTCCCCATGTGAGGTAGTATTTTTTTAAATTAATTAATTTATTTTTTGGCTGCATTGGGTCTTTGTTGCTGTGTGTGGGCTTTCTCTAGTTGCGGCGAGTGGGGGCTACTCTTCATTGTGGTGCGTGGACTTCTCATTGCGGTGGTTTCTCTTGTTGCGGAGCACGGGCTCTAGGTGCATGGGCTTCAGTAGTTGTGGCTCGTGGGCTCAGTAGTTGTGGTTTGTGGGCTCTAGAGCACAGGCTCAGTAGTTGTAGCACACAGGCTAAGTTGCTCCACAGCATGCGGGATCTTCCTGAACCAGGGCTCAAACCTGTGTCACCTGCAGTCTTACAGGATGGCAAGTGGTAAAATATTATCTTTTCCTTTAATCTTTTTAAATTTCACTTGTTACATAGAACTTGAATTAGAAAAGTAATTTTAGAAAGTAACAATGGAAATTTAAAATAAAAAAATATATATTGTGTGTTTAATTACATTTCATAGAATTATTATCCCTGAATCATAATTCTGTTAGTACACCAGTATAGAGATTATTTCTTAATATTTAGGGGAGAACCATTTCCTTCTGTTTTTGAGAAAAATTCTGTAAACTCATTTCCAGTAATGACACTCTTCCCCAAATCAAAGGTTTAACAAGGGACATGAAAGCAGAATAATCCTGAATACACAAAGCAATACAACAGCAAGATAAAATTTCTAACTTCCAATAACAGCTCAATTTAGAAGAGGGTTTATATCTTCAGAACAAAAGTATGACTCCTTGACTTTCTAACCAGTCAAAATCTGTGTATTCTACAGAAAATCTGTGATGTTATTGCCAGAAAAGTACCCTTTACTGCTTCTGCCTCCATTAGATTTCCTAAGCACTAGTGTTTTAATGTACAGGTTAAAAACAAAATCCTAATGTGATTTATTTATAATGTGTGTGTTCTTTGTCTTATCCTAGTGTCTAAAGTCTTCTCCATGGCTGGACCCCAAATAATATTCCTTTACATGCTAAGTGATATCTGGAGGGTGGGAGAGGTTTAATAAATACCCTAACCCTAAAGTGTACCCTAAACCTAACCCTACCCCGTACCCTAAACCTTACCCGTTTGCTAACCCTAACCCGTACCCTAACCCTAATCTGTAGCCGTACCCTAACCTGTACCCTAAACCGTACCCTAACTCTAACCTGTACCCTAAACGGTACCCTAACCCGTACCCTAACCCTAACCCATAGCTGTACCCTAACCTGTACCCTAAATTGTACCATAACCCTAACCTGTAACCTAAACAGTACCCTAACCCGTACCCTAATCGTAACCCATGTCCTAACACTAACCCGTTCCCTAACCTGTACACAAACCCTAATCCGTAGCCATACCCTAAACTATACTCTAATCCTAACCCGTGCCCTAACCCTAACCCTAACCTATACCCTAACCCATACCCTAATCCTAACACATACCCTAACACTAACCCGTTCCCTAACCCATAGAGTAACCCTAACCCGTAGCCATACCCTAAACTATATCCTAAACCTAACCCTAACCCTAAACTTAACCCTAAACCGTACCCTAAACCGTACCCTAATCCTAACCCATACCCTAACACTAACCCATATCCTAACCCGTACGCTAACCCTAACCCATAGCCGTACCCTAACCTGTACCCTAAACTGTACCCGTACACTAATCCTAACCCTTACCCTATCCTGTACCCTAACACTAACCTGTACCCTAACACTAACCCGTACCCTAACACGTACCCTAAGACTAACCCGTAGCCATACACTAAACTGTACCCTAACCCTAACCTATACCCTAACCTTAACCCTAACCCAATCTGCATTGACAGGCAGATTCTTAACCACTGTGCCACCAGGGAAGTCCCATGAGGTAGTATAACATCAACATAAAAAGATCCTCTAGTTTCTTTCTAAAATATTTGAAAGAGAAAATTATTATCAAGGCAAAATAACTCAGGAATTTATCATATATCAGGCTTTCTTAAAATAGAATTCCTACAAAAACTATATTACTAAGACCCTTGTCGCTTTCCCTGTTTTGTAATCTTTAGTAAGAAATCATTGTGATTGGTTAGGCAGAAGTATATTTCCAAAATAAAATGCCTTGTGATATCTCTTTCTTCTCTAACCAAGTGGTTTTTTTTTCCTTTTAAGTAAATTTACAAATAATTATTTATAAACTTGACATAAAATTCTACTCCCATTTTTTAGTCAGATTGTTACTCCTGAGCATGGTATAGCTTTTGTTACAGCAATTTAAATCTATACCCTGTCCCACATTTGCCTTCTTTATGTTAAGATTTCATATTTATCTCATTATACTTAATCTCAGTATTGTTATTTAGAAGTATAAAGGCATTTAGTTGCATTCTAAACACACTAATTTTTCCTTAGAAATAGTAAATATCCACACCACTGTTTTTCTTCTCTGTATTTTAATTGATACACATCATATTATTTATTGACCTTTCCTCAGCCATTTGCTGTCCTTTTCGAGATTTAAGAATCTTCTTGATTTGCCAGTGAATGTCCTGAAAAATATATCCTCTACGGATCCGTGAGATGTACTTTGCACTGCAGGAGCTAGTGATTTTGTTAGCATAATCATGGTCCAAAAAACCAAATCCTGTTCTTTGATGCCACGGATGCAACCAGCTGTTCATTTTTCATGTTTTCTTTTCTCTTCCAAAGGTATGACCTTCAAATGGGGAAAAAAGATGAAAATGAAGAATGAAAACACCAACTGGATTCCATGCCCTTCAGTTCCCTACATAATACTTAAAAAGCAGCAGTGACAGACTCAAGGTTTGTCATTATTGTTTTGTTTCTTTTTCTTAACTCCAGTATTAATCTTGTGTGTGTCAGATCAACTGGCTAAAAGGTTAATGAGATTTTTGTTCCTAGTTGTGGGAGAAATCTCTCTCACAGTTTACTCACAGGTTCCAAGAAGATAGCCTAGCACTTGATCAACTGATTAGCCATGACTCTGTTGCCCTTTGAAAGGTAATCGCCAATCTTTATATTTGATCTCTTCTTACAAGTATCCTTCAAACCTGGCAAATTTTCCAAATTTTTGCATTGTTATGTCCAGTATTGAATATTATGTATTTGGAAAAGCCAAATTTACTTTTGTTACACCTTCAGATGCCATAGAGCTCAGGTGATTAAGAGAGAAAAAAACTCTGTTAAGAATTTTTTCCTTTGTCAATATTTTGACACTTTGGTTTTCTTCCACTCATTGAGTATCTTATTTTTTATCAAAAGTTTTCTCCTAGGATTATTTCTCCATCCTCTCTGACTAAACTGATCCTAAGTAATTGTTTAACAATGTCTCTAACTTTTTCTTTCCAAGTAGTATTTCCAATTTCCATTTATAACACTTTATATCAGAGAGTTTCTCAGACAGTAAGAAAAAGTTAGCATAAAGCCAATAGCTACTTGGAAATGATTCCTTACTGCTCTTCACTTCCATATACACAGTTCTTTACAACTCCTCCAAGAAATGTTTCTTTCATCCATTCACTCTGCACATGTATTCCATCACTGTTCTAAACTCTGATGATTTGGCTGAAAACAACATCACAAGGACCATACTCTCGAGGTGCTTACTTTAGCGTAAGAGGAGGCAAAGGGAGGGCAAAATTTCATTCAATACACACAATAATTTCACATCGTAATGAAAGCTATGTAGAAAGTGAAACAGGCTGATACGTAGGAGAAAAGTGGCAGGTCCCTGCATGCTTGGGAACACTGCCTTGAAGACAACTTGGCCAATTCTGTCTTTCTTTGGCTCCTGCAAATGCACGAGCATGTTGGCCAATAGTATACCTTGCCCTGATTCTGGAACAGCCACTCATCCTCGAATAGCAGCAAACAACTCCAGAACCTCAAATTAGAGCTGACTTTGTTATATATTTATTTGCTTACTATTCCTGAGAACTATTTCAGATGTTGTAATAGATATAAAATGTATACATACCCAGAAATATAAGTAAATACCCAAGTCATTAAGAAAATAGATTTAGGTAACAGAAAAAAAAAAGTTCAATTTCCACAGTGGCTGCATGCTAACTATGAATTTGAGCAAATTTATTTACTTCTTGGAGCCTCAGTTACCTAACCTATAAATTAGAGCAATCCTGTGAGCAATCTATGTTATACATTTGGAATGAGAATAAAACGTAATATCTAACCTAAAGCAAATAACTGAATACATAGCATAGGATAGGCAAAGTATGGGTTATCTCTTATTTCTATACGTGTTTGCTATGATACTACCTTGGTCTAGAAAAATTTTAAGACAGTAATTGTTACTTGTGGTAACAATAGCACATTGACTTTTCTAGCACAGTTCCCGATGTATAAATTTCATTCCATTTTTAAACTATCAAGCCTGGCTTAGTTTCCCTTAGTTTTCTGTTTGAAAAATAGGAATAAATTATAGATACACCAAATATACTGTGCTCTGTATATTGATAAATAGGCCTTGCTTTTCCTGCTTTCTTGGCTGGCAGTACCATCTCCTGTACAAATGATTTAGAGGCCAGATGCAGAGCAATTTGAGATGCAGATGCCCCCTACCATGAAGCAAGTATTGCCCTAGAGGCTCTTATCCTGCCTGGTTATAATTTTGTTATAAAGCAAATAAACTTTTTACTGTGGAGTATTCATCAATCTGTAGCAACAGAGTCATTAAAGATGAAAATTTACATGACCATATTGGTAGACATGTTGTAATGGTCTGCATCATAGCATTAATGGCAACAAATAAAGTCTAGGATTTTTTCCAACCACGCTTATTATTGATGGAAGCTTATATGCCAGTGCCCTGTTTTGTTCTTGTTGCTCAAAATGCAGAAAAAAATTCTCAGGAAAATGTTATAAAGCATAAGCCTAGATAACTCAATTAAAGTATTTAAAATCCTGAATAAGGAGTCTTAGAAATAATCCAAGAAATATATAGAGTTTTATGTAAAAGAGAAGCTGGTATTGAAAGGGGAAAAAAATAGGATTGAGGTGAAAGATGAGTTGGTTCTTTGGCCACATAACATCAGTTCATGTCCTATCCCTGAAAATACAGACATGGGCTGGGAAGATTTTTATTATCTTGCTGCCTATCACCCATGTAAAAACAAGAAAATGTGCACAGAATTTTGTAGCACCATCAAGTAAGTACACCACCAACTTAATTACTGTTAGAGGAAAAAACTATGTATTTTAACGGGAAAGAGAAAGTCTGGATTTCCTTTTAACTTTTGGATAAAGAGAAAAAAAACACTGAAGGGAGAAATACAATTCAATTTCATTTTTTAAAAAGCCCATGTTTGTAAAATATCAGTCAAATTGACGAAAGGAGAGGACTTTGAAATTGTAAGATAACCTGGATAACACAGAAATTTATTTTTCAATACAATATGATTATATGTTTTTATTTCCTCTGCTTATGAGAGCATCAACAGCTGTTAGTGAGAGGATAGGCTTTCTTCTGAAAGATTCAATCTGAAGGAGAATAAATATATGCTATAAATTCAGATTTCTAAATTTCTCATTTTATCTAAGTGGCAAGGTACTCTTTTTATGAGTGATCTCTTCAAAACTCCTAAAATAAAAAAAGTTTATACTTCTGGATGGAAAATATTAGAGTAATCATGAAATAAACAAACAACATCAGCAAAGTCAAAATTTCTTAATATCTGCTGGACAGCACAGGAAGGATATTTAAACATGAGTGAACAACTTGCTTCTCTGGTAATCATTCATCATGAGGAAAAGGAAAGGGGGTGGAATCAGTAAGGAAATAATGAAGAAAATATGTCTAACCATTTTTATTTGTCATCTACAACATTTTCTGCTGATCAAACTGGCTTCTATGAATGGCTATTGAGAAGAAAATGAATATTGAAGTGCAAGAAAAAAATTTTTAAGAGGTTTGTCTCCTTTTCATTAGAATGTACCATGGGAATATAAAAATAGAGGAGAAATGAGATTTAACATCTTTTTCGCTTCAAATGATTTGTTTACTTCAAAAAGAAATAACAAAGTTTGGCATGTAAGAAGCTTAGAAGTCACCACTCTATCCTAACAAGTAAAATCTGAACAAACTGAAAAATCAACAACTCATGTTAGATGTGTAAGAAAGTTAGGTCGGAGACAAAGAACTGCCCCCAAATTGGAGAGACTGACAGGCAAATACAGAGAATCACAACTTACTGAAGAAAAAACCCATGAGGTGAAACCTCCCTGGGAGACAGTGCTGAGGTAAGGAAACCTGAACTGTATTTGATGAATTGCTGGAGGCTCACTGTGTACAACTCTGAAAGTTAAAGTCTTCAGAGAGACCCAGTCACTGGGAAGCCAACCACTTTTGTGAGTTTTGGAACCTACTAGATTCTCATGGTGGATATCAGATAAAAATCTCCTCATGCTTTTGGCATGGGGAGAAGAAAAGGAATTATTTTGAAACACTCCAGAGCATTCTGTACTTCTTAACAATGTCTGCCCTCAGGGAAAACTATTTAGCCAGAGCCTAACCTGCTGGGGTTTTATCAGAGCCTCACTGACCAGAGGGAATTGAAATACCAAACTCCAGATAGTTTTAGCCTTCCACATGGAAGAAGAGAAATACTCCATTCCTGCATACTCTAGCCATCCTGTCCCACTTGAGCAGGGGGGGTGGAGGGTGGGTTGGGGAGGAGAGGACTGAGAAGCAAATGTGAAGTTCACAGTCTAAAGGCACAGGCTCACTAAGAGACCTGAGACCTAATCATAGAACTATAGAATGCTTCCACTTCACTACATATTACCACCATAATACTAAAGGTCTATTTACATTTCCTTTTACCTAGTAAACCATGCCTGCCTATCAAGAAAAAATCATAAGACATACTAAAAAGCAAAAGACACACAGTTCAAAGAGACAAAGGAAGCATCAGCATCAGATTCAAATATGACAGGGATGGTATAAGTATCAGACCAGGAATTAGAAAAAAAAAACACAATGATTAATATGCTCAGGACTCTAATGGATAAAGCAGACAACATGCAAGAACAGATGGATAATGTAAGCAAAAAGATGGAAATTCTAAGAACCAAAAATAATACTACAGATCAAAAACACTGTAACAGATATGAACAATGACTTTAATGGCTTCTCAATAGACTGATACAACCTGAGGAAAGAGTCTATGAACTTGAGAATACCTCAATAGAAACCTCCAAGACTGAGAAGTAAACAGAAAAAAAAAAAAAGAAAGAAAACCCCAGAAGAGTATGTCCAAGAAATGTGGGACAACTATAAAAGGTATAACATGCACATAATGGAACTACCAGGGGAGAAGAAAGAGAGGAAGGAGCAGAAGAAATATGTGAAACAATAGTGACTGATAATTTTCCCAAATTAATGACACCAATCCACAGATCCAGGAAACTCAGAGAATGCCAAGCAGGACAAATGCCAAAAACTTTACAACTTGGCATATCTTTTTCAAACTATAGAAAATCAAAGATAAATATCCTAAAAGTAGCCAGAGTGGGGAAAAAAAAGTCTTACCTACAGAGGAACAAAGATAAGAATTGCATCCAACTTCTCTTCAGAAACTATGCAAGCATGGAGAGAGTGGAGTAAAATATTTAAAATGTGGAGAGAAATAAAACCCACCAACCTAGAATTCTGTACCCTGCAAAATTATCCTTCAAAAGTAAGGAAGAGGGCTTCCCTGGTGGCACAGTGGTTGCGCGTCCGCCTGCCGATGCAGGGGAACCGGGTTCGCGCCCCGGTATGGGAGGATCCCACGTGCCGCGGAGCGGCTGGGCCCGTGAGCCATGGCCGCTGAGCCTGCGCGTCCGGAGCCTGTGCTCCGCAACGGGAGAGGCCACAACAGAGGGAGGCCCGCATACCACCAAAAAAAAAAAAAAAAAAAAAAAGAGCTTTAAGAATGTTGACTCATTTAATACAACAATTCTATGGTAAGTTCTGTTTTTAATCTTCCTGTGTCATGTAAAACTTACATTAAATAAATTTGTATGCTTTTCTCCTGTCTTTGTCAATTTAATATTCAGACCTAACCAGAGACACTAAAAGGTTTGAGGAAAAACTCCCTGCCCTACACCTAAGGAAACATATATAAGGGGGAAGAGGAGAAGAAAAGGTACCAAAAAAGAATATCAAAATTAACCAAATGGTTTTGAAAGTAATGTTACATTTAATTCTGTTCATAAATTATGACTGCATCTATAAATGTACTTCTTATGATAGGATATTTAATTACCTGATAAACTGTAATGGCTACTTTGCATCAAAAATCAAGTCAATAATCTGCATTTTTTTAATTCCCTAAATATGCATTTACAGGATACAGTATAACAACTCCAAGACTTTTTTTGGTCTATTGGACCATTGACCTGAAATTTACAAAGTCGTTAAATCTGTATTTACATGATAGGCTGGAAAAGCTTTTGCACCAAGTCAATGATCTGTTTCTTCAAAATGCTTAAGACTATATTTACATGAAATATCAGGTTTTTCCTTCTTCCTTTTTTTAAAAACAACTCTCAGTATGTATTTCCTTTAGAGCAGAAGGGTTATGTCCTGTTTTGTCAGTAATGTGTGAAACGAAGTTTGACACAGTAAGTTTTAATGGTCCTGGTGGAGATATCATACCAGTAAAATAGTATCTCCATGTTTAAATAAATAAAAATGCACATTTATTTTATCTGAGAAACCATCAAACTCATATTCGGGTCCATCATTTTTGTCCCATAGCATACTACTCCTTCACCCACATATTAAAAATACCCAACTAATCAATATTCACAAAACTATTTATATATATCCCTGCCCGTGTCCATCAAATTATGTCTTTCTCAGAAATCCTTTTGGGACGTTATTTGTATCTTTATCTACTATTAATTATGACTTTTGTTACAAATATTTCTTTGTCTGTCACTATTGGACTGTTTCTTTAACCCAACACCTGCCGTATGTATTTACCAGGCCCTATCGTCCTACACTGTGATAAATAATTATTTGCTATATATTTTGTTATATTAAAATGCTTTCAATAAATTGCCAACGATTGTCCCCATAATATCAATTTAATTTTCTTGTATTAAATTATTCAAAATACCATATCTGACACTTTGTAGTAGAAAATGTAGAACTACTTAAAAATTTTGTTGCGGGTAATAATAGGTATGGAGAGATAAATTATATTTGTTATACTTTATTTTATTTTTAGATGAGAATGTTAAATTAGTTAGACTGGAATAACATGAGTTATTCCTTATTTCAGTTGGAGCTTGGGTGACTTCATTTTCTCTATGTTCTTAAAAGCTTTAGAAAAGGACCAAAGGGTAAAAATATTGCATAACACAGTGTATTTTGTTAGCTGAATTTTTTTCTTCCATAGTTCACCAGAAAGGTTTTTTGTTTGCTTGTTTTTTTTTTTTTTTTTTTTTTTTGTGGTACGCGGGCCTCTCACTGTTGTGGCCTCTCCCGTTGAGGAGCACAGGCTCCGGACGCGCAGGCTCAGCGGCCATGGCTCACGGGCCCAGCCGCTCCGGGGCATATGGGATCTTCCTGGACCGGGGCACGAACCCGTGTGCCCTGCATCGGCAGGCGGACTCCCAACCACTGCGCCACCAGAGAAGCCCTGTTTGCTTGTTTTTAACATTTGTTGAAGATTTTGGGACTATATGTCAGCAATTCTCTTTATTGCATTATAAGTTGGAACCATAGAAAGAAATGAAATAAAGATAAGTGAGGCCAAAAAAAAGTTTCTTAACATTTTTTTAATTAAACATGTTTATTTGTATTTGAATACCTATAATCATTATGCTGTATACGTAGGAAATTTAATTTATACTATTTTACACTGAATTTGTTTTCCTCTTATTATTATTATTATCCAATACCAGCTAATGGAATTATTTTGACATTCAAACATTTAATGCAGAAAATGATGCAGGTCAATTGAAGATTTTTTTTGTTTTTTTTTCTGGATATAGCAGTTTAACATCTGTCACAATTAGGAAGGCTTAGGAATCAAGTGCATAAGCCCGTTTTTCAAAAGTGCTTTAAAAATAAAAATGATTTTTAAAATATATAAATAAGTTTAATTAGGCCTCTGAATTTCCAGAGGCAGAACTGCTGATCTTTTAAACCCTCTGTTGATAAGCATCTTGAAGTAGGTCAAAATTTGCCACATAATTATTTGGCAGTATTCCAGTACATGCATTTTGGAAAAGTGTAACACTGACTTTTATTTCTCCTCCTCTGGGTGGTAATAGAAGTTGTAACATTTGAGAAATGTGTTACACTTCTGTCAGTCAGGACCTTCCTGTCTCTATTTTATTTAAACTCTACTAAGGAAAGTAAATGTGGCCATTCTGCTTCCAACTGCAAAAATATTTCTACTGGCCATCACATTTATGCAGGGTTTTTTTTCCATTCTTACTGCATAGTTCCATTTCCATTTTTTAATTTCTGTCTTTCCTGTTATCCCAGGCATGCCAGAAATCCAGTAATGGAAATAAAAGAAGGTAAGTTCATCCAAATTATAATCTTAAAAACTATAATTTATTTCCATCAATTCTCTTTTCTTGTGAAATTTATGGAGAGTGGATTCAATCTGTGGTAACCTGTCTACCCTCAGACCTGCCCAGTATCAGTGGTTTGTCTCCCATGCATAAACAGTTCACAAATCCTTGAGTGGATTCAGCATAAAAGCATTAACTCATCCAGAAAAGGATTTTTTAAAGTACTTTGCTATCTGCTGATAAAGGAATTCTAAGATTTTAAATCTTGCATTATTTATGTTCTACACAGCCCATGAAGAAAATGATCTGCCACAGTATTAAGGATGAGATAATAAATTCTTTAGCTTTAAGGTAACAAAATAAAAAGGCGATGACCTTTAGCTAATAATCTCTTGCAAGAAAGGTCAATAACTGCCAGGGAAAAAGAAAGGCAAGTTTTAAGTCTGTTACCGAATTAAAAAAATCAAACTTTGAAAAGGTTTTGTTTTATTTTGTCAAATAGAAAATAGGTCTGAAGTTAAAATATTAATAAAGTATTTAGTGGTGCATATTTTAGTGATCACATATAAGAATTCAGATAGTAAACCATGATATTGGATATTAAAAAATAATTAGAAGTAAAAATAAATTTAACAAATTACAAAATACAAAGGAAAGAACTTTAAAACTCATCTAAAGCCATCTGATTTTTCAGAATAGAAAATATACTCATAACAAACCAAAATTGGGTAACAATTTAGGAATTTATGAACCTACATTAAGAAGCAAACACACTCATGTTTAATTAGATTTCTTCCACATCAATAGAAAATTTCTATTTCTAAAACAGTTGGTATAAATATCACTGTAAATATAAGAGCCAAAATTGTTTTTAAGTTTTAAACATTTAAAGCCACTTTGAATTTTTTGATGGTTTAAAGGAATATGTTCTTAATTGAAACAAAAACAAAAGCAAACAAACAAAAAACTTTATATGGTCATTTTAATGGCAAGCTATACCACATGAGCCCCATGTGATCTAAAAAGAAGAAACAAACTTAACCATCAGAGTTTCAAATAGATATGCAAACTACCATTTTGAAAACTTTTCTACCTTTTCAAAGACATGTCAACAATACCATATATTATGTTTTTTAATAATTCTAAAACATGCACTCATTCAGTAAATTCCCACCTAAATTCAATGCCAGAACAGACACATTGCTTTCTTACACCAAAAACAAGAATTATGTGAACTCAAAGTACTATCGCTTTTTTATGGGATCTGCTATGATAGTCTGTACTGAATTTATTGTTCATCTATACTCAAAAACTCCTTTTGGATGTCTGGTAATATTTATTTCCCTATGTCTTTCGAGTATTTGTAGATTGCTTTATTGTAAATGTTGCTGTTGATAATGTGTTCAATTTGTAAGATTGCCTTATAACTTTAATATGTTACTAATTATTATTTTATTCACTCTTTTGATTAAAATACTTTCTTTTCCAAATTCCATTCCTAGAGGTTATTATAAGCACAAAACAAATATACTGGCTTTTTAATATTATTAACTAATCCATATTACAATATTCTGTTATTTTTATGTTAAAGGTTTTGGGGGTTTCTATTTGCAAAAATCATACTTAAGAATTATATTATCTCTCTACATATATATGTATGTATATATATGTGAGATTATAATTTTATGATCCTCTTTTTTAGCCTTATAACATTAAAATTAATTAGGAGATTTCCATCTTTTCTATTGTTAAATATAGCTTAAATAGTATTTGAAGGTCTACAAATCCATTAAATATGAGATAGAATTCAGTTGTGAAACTGTCAGGTACCCTGGCTGGTTTTAAGGTTGATTTTTAGTCAACTTCTTATTCTTTTTTTTTTTTTTTTTTTTTAAGGGAACACTATTTATTTATTTATTTTTTTGGCTGTGTTGGGTCTTCATTTCTGTGCAAGGGCTTTCTCTAGTTGCAGCAAGCAGGGGCACGGGCCTCTCACTGTTGAGGCCTCTCTTGTTGCAGAGCGCAAGCTCTAGATGCACAGGCTCAATAGATGTGGCTCATGGGCCTAGTTGCTCCGTGGCATGTGGGATCTTCCCAGACCGGGGCTCGAACCTGTGTCCCCTGCATTTGCAGGCAGATTCTCAACTACTGTGCCAACAGGGAAGCCCTACTTCTCATTCTTTAAGGTCTTTTCAAGTTTTTTACATCTTCTTCAGTTTATTTTAGTAATTTAAATTTAGCTAGAAAACTACCCATTTTCTTTAGGCTTTCAGATTTGTGTCTGAAGAGTTAAGCACAGTATTTCCACTGTAGTTTATGGTATATCTTCACTTGTATGCCTAATCTGTATTGTTTCTCTTCCCTGTATTTTTCCTTGAGATCATTTGTGGTTTATGTATTGGCTTTATCTTTTCAAAAAAATTATATTAATCAATATTTGTATGTTTTTGTCTTTCCTACTTTATTAGTTTCAGCTATGTGTTATTTTTGTTCCTTTTCTATTAGGTTTATTTATTTAAAATTAAGTGGAATACTTCTTTTATTTTTATTCATACTTATTATCTTACTATCTTATTATTATTATCTTATTATTCATACTTCTTATTATTCATACTTTCACATGTAAGTGAAAGCACTTACATGTAACATTTTCCTATGAGTACAGATTTCACTGTGACCCACAAACATTGTATGATATATGACAATATTTATTGCTTTCAAAAGGATTATAATCATTTTTATTTCTATTTCGATCCAAATTATTTGTGATGAAGTGCTTAATTTCCAGTGGTTCAAAAGTTATATTTAATTGTATTTGACTGTCACCAGAAAATAAGGCTGTATAATGGTCTTTTATCTTTTAATTTTTAAATTTTATTTTATTTATGTTTTTATACAGCAGGTTATTGTTAGTTATCCATTTTATACATATTAGTGTATATATGTCAATCCCAATCTTCCAGTTCATCCCACCACCATCGCCACTGCGCCACACTCCCCTGTTAGTGTCCATTCGTTTGTTCTCTACATCTGTGTTTCAATTTCTGCCCTGCAAACTGGTTCATTTGTACCATTATTCTAAGTTTCAAATATATGCGTTAATATACATTTGTTTTTCACTTTCTGACTTACTTCACTCTGTATGACAGTCTCTAGGTCCATCCACGACTCTGCAAATGACCCAATTTCGTTCCTTTTTATGGCTGAGTAATATTCCATTGTATATATGTGCCACATCTTCTTTATCCATTTGTCTGTCGATGGGTATTTAGGTTGTTTCCATGACATGGCTATTGTAAATAGTACTGCAATGAACATTGAGGTGCATGAGTCCTTTGAATTAAGGTTTTCTCTGGGTATTTTTGCAGTAGTGAGATTGCTGGGTCATATGGTAATTCTATTTTTAGTATTTTAAGGAACCTCCATACTGTTCTCCATAATGGCTGTATCAATTTACATTCCCACCAACAGGCAAGAGGGTTCCCTTTTCTCCACACCTCTCCAGCGTTTGTTTTTTGTAGATTTTCTGATGATGCCCATTCTGACTGGTGTGAGGTGATACCTCATTGTAGTTTTGATTTGCATTTCTCTAATAATTAATGATTATGAGCAGCTTTTCATGTGCTTCTTGACCATCTGTATGTCTTCTTTGTAAAACTGTCTACTTCGGTCTTCTGCCCATTTTTGGATTGGGTTGTTTGTTATTTTGATATTGAGCTCCATGAGCTGTTTATGTATTTTGGAGATTAATCCTTTGTCCATTGATTCATTTATAAATATTTTCTCCCATTCTGAGGGTTGTCTTTTTGTCACGTTTGTAGTTTCCTTTGCTTGCAAAAGCTTTTAAGTTTCATTAGGTCCCATTTGTTTATTTTTGTTTTTATTTCCATTAATCTAGGAGGTGGATCAAAAAAGATCTTGTTGTGATTTATGTCAAAGAGTGTTCTTCCTATGTTTGCCTCTAAGAGTTTTATAGTGCCCGGTCTTACATGTAGGTCTCTAATCCATTTTGAGTTTATTTTTGTGTATGGTGTTAGGGAGTGTTCTAATTTCATTTCTTTACATGTAGCTTTCCTCTTTTCACAGCAACACTTATTGAAGAGACTGTCTTTTCTCCATTGTATATCCTTGCCTCCTTTGTCATAGATTAGTTGACCATAGGTGCATGGGTTTATCTCTGGGCTTTCTATCCTTTTCCATTGATCTGTATTTCTTTTTTCTTACCAGTACCATATTGTCTTGATTACTATAGCTTTGTAGTATAGTCTGAAATCAGGGAGTCTGATTAATCCAGCTATGCTTTTTTTCCCTCAGGACTGCTTTGGCTATTTGGGGTCTTTTGTGTCTCCATACAAATTTCAAGATTTTTTGTTCTAGTTCTATAACAATGCCATTGGTAATTTCATAGGGATTACATTGAACCTTTAGATTGCTTTGGGTAGTATTGTCAGGAATGCAAGAAATTTCTGTGCATTAATTTTGTATCCTGCAACTCTACCAGATTCATTGATTAGCTCTAGTAGATTTCTGATGGCATCTTTTGGATTCTCTCTATGTAGTATCATGTCATCTGAAAACAGTGACACTTTTACTTCTTCTTTTCCAAATTGTATTCCTTTCATTTCTTTTTCTTCTCTGATTGCCATGGCTAGGACTCCAAAACTATGTTGAATAATAGTGGTGAGAGTGGACATCCTTGTTTTGTTCCTGATCTTAGGGGAAATGCTTTCAGTTTTTCACCATTGAGAATGATGTTTGCTGTGAGTTTGTCGTATATGGCCCTTATTACGTTGAGGTAGGTTCCCTCTATGCCCACATTGTGGAGGGTTTTTATCATAAATAGGTGTTGAATTTTGTCAAAAGCTTTTAATGCATCTATTGAGATGATCATATGGCTTTTATTCTTCAATTTGTTAATATGGTGTATCACATTGATTAATTTGCGTATATTGAAGAATCCTTGCATCCCTGGGATAAATCCCACTTGATCATGGTGTATGATCCTTTTAATGTGTTGTTGGATTCTGTTTGCTAGTATTTTGTTGAGGATTTTTGCATCTATATTCATCAGT
>NC_041214.2:69378221-69379221 GCF_002837175.3 Physeter macrocephalus | reverse complement strand
CTCTAAATGTTTGATAGAATTTGCCTGTGAAGCCATCTGGTCCTGGGCTTTTGTTTGTTGGAAGATTTAAAATCACAGTTTCAATTTCATTACTTGTGATTGGTCTGTTCATATTTTCTATTTCTTCCTGGTTCAGTCTCAGTAGGTTGTGCATTTCTAAGAATTTGTCCATATATTCCAGTTTGTCCATTTTATTGGCATATAGTTCCTTGTAGTAGTCTCTCATGATCCTTTGTACTTCTGCAGTGTCAATTGTTACTTCTTTTTCATTTCTAATTCTATTGGTTTGAGTCTTCTCCCTTTTTTTCTTGATGAGTCTGGCTAATGGTTTATCAATTTTGTTTATCTTCTCAAAGTATCAGGTTTTAATTTTATTGATCTTTGCTGTTGTTTCCTTCATTTCTTTTTCATTTATTTCTGATCTGATCTTTATGATTTCTTTCCTTCTGGTAACTTTGGAGATTTTTGTTCTTTCTCTAATTGCTTTAGGTGTAAGGTTAGATTGTTTATTTGAGATGTTCCCTGTTTCTTAAGGTAGGATTGTATTGCTATAAACTTCCCTCTTAGAAGTGCTTTTGCTGCATCCCATAGGTTTTGGGTCGTTGTGTTTTCATTGTCATTTGTTTCTAGGTATTTTTTGACTTGCTCTTTGATTTATTCAGTTATCTCTTGGTTATTAAGTAGTGTATTGTTTAGCCTCCCTGTGTTTGTATTTTTTACAGATTTTTTTTACTGTAATTGAAATCTAGTCTCATAGTGTTGTGATCAGAAAAGATACTTGATACAATTTGAATTTTCTTAAATTTACTGAGGCGTAATGTGTGACCCAAGATATGATCTGTCTTGGAGAGTATTCCATGAGCACTTGAGAAGAAAGTTTATTCTGTTGTTTTTGGATGGAATGTCCTATAAATATCAATTAAGTCCCTCTTGTTTAATGTATCATTTAAAGCTTGTGTTTCCTCTTTTATTTTCATTTTGGGTAATCTGTCCATTGGTG
>NC_041214.2:69375026-69378188 GCF_002837175.3 Physeter macrocephalus | reverse complement strand
TGGATTGATCCCTTGATCATTATGTAGTGTCCTTCTTTGTCTCTTGTAATAATCTTTGTTTTAAAGTCTATTCTATTTGATATAAGAATTACTTCTCCAGCTTTCTTTTGATTTCCATTTGCATCGAATATCTTTTTCCATCCCCTCACTTTCAGTCTGTATGTGTCTATAGGTCTGAGATGCGTCTCCTGTAGACAGCATATATACAGGTCTTGTTTTTTATCCATTCAGCCAGTCTATGTCTTTTTGTTGGAGCATTTAATCCATTTACATTTAAGGTAATTATCGATATGTATGTTCCTATTACCATTTTCTTAGTTGTTTTGCGTTTGTTATTGTAGGTTGTTTCCTGCCTAGAGGAGTTCCCTTAGCATTTGTTCTAAAGCTGGTTTGGTGGTGCTGAATTCCTTTAGCCTTTGCTTGTCTGTAAAGCTTTTAATTTCTGCCTCAAATCTGAATGAGATCCTTGCTGGGTAGAGTACTCTTGGGTTTTCGCATGTTAGGGAAGTTTTCAACTATAATCTCTTCAAATATTTTCTCATTCTTTTTCTCTTCTTCTTCTGGGATGCCTATAATTCGAATATTGGTTCGTTTAATGTTTCCCAGAGGTCTCTAAGACTGTCCTCAATTCTTTTCATTCTTTGTTCTTTATTCTGCTCTGCAGTAGTTATTTCCACTATTTTATCTTCCACGTCACTTATCCGTTCTTCTGCCTCAGTTATTCTGCTATTGATCCCTTCTAGAGAATTTCTAATTTCATTTATTGTGTTGTTCGTCACTGTTTTTTTTGTTTGTTTTTTTTTTTGTGGTATGCGGGCCTCCCCCTGCTGCGGCCTCTCCCGTTGCGGAGCACAGGCTCCAGACACGCAGGCCCAGCGGCCATGGCCCACGGGCCCAGCCGCTCTGCGGCACGCGGGATCCTCCCAGACCGGGGCGCAAACCCGGTTCCCCTGCATCGGCAGGCGGACGCGCAACCACTGCGCCACCACGGAAGCCCCTGTTCATCACTGTTTTTTTGCTCCTTAGTTCTTTTAGGTCCTTTATAAACGTTTCTTTTATTTTCTCCATTCTAGTTCCAAGATTTGGTCATCTTTACTATCATTATTCTGAATTCTTTTTCAGGTAGACTGCCTATTTCCTCTTCATTTTTTAGTTCTGGTGGGTTTTTACCTTGCTCCTTCATCTGCTGTGTATTTCTCTGTCTTCTCATTTTGCTTAACTTACTGTGTTTGGGGTCTCCTTTTCAGACGCTGCAGGTTCATAGTTCCCATTGTTTTTGGTGTCTGCGCCCAGTGGCTTAGATTGGTTCACTGGGTTGTGTAGGCTTCCTGGTGGAGGGGACTTGTGCCTGTGTTCTGGTGTATGAGGCTGGATATTGTCTTTCTGGTGGGCAGGTCCACGTCTTGTGGTGTGTTTTGGCGTGTCTGTGGCCTTATGATTTTCGACAGCCTCTCTGTTAATGGATGAGGCTGTGTTCCTGTCTTGCTAGTTGTTTGGCATAGGGTGTCCAGCACTGTAGCTTGCTGGTCGTTGAGTGGAGCTGGGTCTTGTCTTTGAGATGGAGATCTCTGGGAGATTTTCTCCCTTTGATATTATGTTGAGCTGGGAGGTCTCTTGTGGACCAGTGTCCTGAACTTGGCTCTCCCACCTCAGAGGCACAGCCATGATGCCTGGCTGGAGCACCAAGAGCTTGTCATCCACATGGCTCAGAATAAAATAGAAAAAAAGAAAAAAAGAAAGAAAATAAATTAAATTAAATTAAAATAATTATTAAAATAAAAAATAATTATTACAAAAAAATTTTTTTAAGTAATAAAAAAAGGAAAGAAAGAAGAGAGCAACCAAACTAAAAAACAAATCCACCAATGATAACAAGTGCTAAAAACTATGCTAAAAAACAAAACAAAAGAAAAAAACGGACAGACAGAACCCTAGGACAAATGGTAAAAGCAAAGCTATACAGACAAAATCACACACAAAAGCATACACACTCACAAAAAGAGAAAAAGGGAAAAAAGTATGTCTATCTTTGCTCCCAAAGTCCAGCTCCTCAATGTGGGATTATTCGTTGTCTCTTCAGGTGTTCCACAGATGCAGGGTACATCAAGTTGATTGTGGAGATTTAATCCGCTGCTCCTGAGGCTGCTGGGCGAGATTTCCCTTTCTCTTCTTTGTTCCCACAGCTCCTGGGATTCAACTTTGGATTTGGCCCTGCCCCTGCGTGTTGGTCGCCTGAGGGCGTCTGTTCTTTGCTTAGGCAGGACTGGGTTAAAGGAGCAGCTGGTTCAAGGGCTCTGGCTCACTCAGACCATGGGGAGGGAGGGGTATGGAATGCAAGACGAGCATGTGGTGGCACAGCCTGGCGTCACGTTGCACCAGCCTGAGGTGCACAATGTGTTCTCCCGTCAAAGTTGTCCCTGGATCACGGGACCCTGGCAGTGGCAGGCTGCACAGGCTCCCGTGAGGGGAGGTGTGGAGAGTGACCTGTGCTTGCACACATGCTTCTTGGTGGCTGCAGCAGCATCCTAAGTGTCTCATTCCTGTCCCTGGTGTCCGCGCTGATAGCCGCAGGTCACCCCTGTCTCTGGAGCTCCTTTAAGTGGCGCTCCTAATCCTCTCTCCTTGCGCACCAGGAAACAAAGAGGCAAGAAAAAGTCACTTGCCTCTTCGGCAGCTCCAGATTTTTCCCGGACTCAGTCCCAGCTAGCTGTGGTGCACTAGCCCCCTTCAGGCTGTGTTCCCACAGCCAACCCCAGTCCTCTCCCTGGCATCCGACCTCCGAAGCCTGAGCCTCAGCTCCAGCCCCCGCCAGCTTGGCAAGTGAGCAGACAAGCCTCTCGGGCTGGTGAGTGCTGGTTGGCACCAATCCTCTGTGTGGGAATCTCTCTGATTTGCCCTCCGCACCCCTGTTGCTGTGCTCTCCTCCATGGCTCCAAAGCTTCCCCCCTCCGCCACCCGCCGTCTCCATCCATGAAGGACCTTCCTAGTGTGTGGAAACCTTTCCTCCTTCACATCTCCCTTCTACTGGTGCAGGTCCCATCCCTATTCTTTTGTCTCTGTTTTTTCCTTTGCCCTAAACACGTACGTGGGGAGGTTTTTGCCTTTTGGGAGGTGTGAGGTGTTCTACCAGCATTCAGTAGGGGTTCTGTAGGAGTGGTGCCA
>NC_041214.2:69303481-69374298 GCF_002837175.3 Physeter macrocephalus | reverse complement strand
ACCATTTTCTTAATTGTTTTGGGTTTGTTTTTGTAGGTCCTTTTCTTCTCTTGTGTTTCCCACTTAGAGAGGTTCCTTTAGCAGTTTTTGTAGAGCTGGTTTTGTCCTGGTGAATTCTCTTAGCTTTTGCTTGTCTGTAAAGCTTTTGATTTCTCCATTGAATCTGAATGAGATCCTTGCCAGGTAGAGTAATCTTGCTTGTAGGTTCTTCCCTTTCATCACTTTAAATATGTCACACCACTCCCTTCTGGCTTGTAGAGTTTCTGCTGAGAAATCAGCTGTTAACCTTATGGGAGTTCCCTTTTCTGTTATTTATCGTTTTTCCCTTGCTGCTTTCAATAATTTTTCTTTGTCTTTAATTTTTGCCAATTTGATTACTATGTGTCTCAGCATGTTTCTCATTGAGTTTATCCTGTGTGGGACTCTCTGCACTTCCTGCACTTGGGTGGCTATTCCTTTCCCATGTTAGGGTAGTTTTCGACTATAATCTCTTCAAATATTTTCTCAGGTCCTCTCTCTCTCTTCTCCTTCTGGGACCCCTTTAATACAAATGTTGTTGTGTTTAATGTTGTCCCAGAGGTCTCTTAAGCTGTCTTCATTTCTTCTCATTCTTTTTTCTTTATTCTATTCTGCAGCAGTGAATTTCACCATTCTGTCTTCCAGGTCACTATCCGCTCTTCTGACTTAGTTATTCTGCTATTGATTCCTTCTAGTGTAGTTTTCATTTCAGTTATTGTATTGTTCATCTCTGTTTGTTTGTTCTTTAATTCTTCGATCATGTTCACTATCATTATTCTGAATTCTTTTTCTGGAAGGTTGCCTGTCTGCACTTCATTTAGTTGTTTTTCTAGGGTTTTATCTTATTCCTTCATCTGTTACATAACCCTCTGCCTTTTCATCTTGTCTATCTTTCTTTGAATGTTGTTTTTGTTCCACCAGCTGCAGGATTGTAGTTATTTTTGCTTCTGCTGTCTGCCCTCTGGTAGATGAGGCTATCTCAGTCATTTGATCTTTTCCTCCATTCTTTTTCTGAGGTCCTGGATCATGTTCACTATCATTATTCTGAATTCTTTTTCTGGAAGGTTGCCTATCTGCACTTCATTTAGTTGTTTTTCTAGGGTTTTATCTTGTTCCTTCATCTGTTACATAACCCTCTGCCTTTTCATCTTGTCTATCTTTCTTTGAATGTTGTTTTTGTTCCACCAGCTGCAGGATTGTAGTTATTTTTGCTTCTGCTGTCTGCCCTCTGGTAGATGAGGCTATCTCAGTCATTTTTTTTTTACTTGAGAAAGAAATATTTTTTGTCCAAATATAGGATTGAGTTTTACTTTGTCAGATTTTCATTGAAGTATAGTGTACAAATATGAAAATGCACAAATAATTATTACTGAATTGTCAGCCCATTTGAGATGGTTGTTCTCTTGCTCTCTGTACATCCCCTGCTTCACTCACATGACTATCCAGTCCTCTTAATTATAGGGCTTTATCAGTAACTTCCTGCGGTCCTTGCCCCCTACCCCAGCCGCTGGTTTCCCTGGAAATTGATGAGCAAACCTGACATCAATTCCCCCTGTAAATGGTTGCCTCCTTCTCCCCTGAGACCGAAGACTGCTGCCATGTCCTGTCTGCTATCTGCCCCACATGGTAGGGTATTTCTCTAGGACACTTTGTGTAAGATTCCCCCTGCCCAATAAGCTATTGATGTCTCTCTCACTGTCTGGCTCTTTCTTCAGTCTCAAGCCTGGGCGACTAAAAGGCTTGCAGGCCTGCTGGGTGAAGCCTAACAATACAACACAAGGAATGGGGCACACAACTGTGAAATATATTACCAACAATCCAGAAGTCTCCTTTGAGCTCCCCCAAACCTCCACCCTAAACACCAAAGATAACTATTAACCTGGCCTCTATGTCATAATTTAGTTTTACCTGGCTTTGATCTTTATATAAAAAGAAGGATGCAATATGTCTTTCTTAATGATCTTTCCCTCAATACTGCATTAGTAAGATTAATCCATGCTGTTTTATATTATTATAGCTTGTTCATTATCATTGTTGACATATATAGGGTTTTGCTGTCAGAATATATCCCAATATATTATCCTTTCTAACATAAATGGACATTTGGTTTTCTCCCAGTTTAGAATGATTACAAAAATGGTCTTCTAAATAATCTTATACTTGTATTTTGGTACACATGTTCATTCATCCTTTTGAATTAATATTTAGAAGTGAACTTTCTGGGTAACAAATGTCAAACTATAGTTGATTATCTCAAACAGCCTTGCAAAATAGCTATTTCCAACCTCACTAGCAATGTATGAGTTCCTCTTGCTCCTTACTCTCAGCAGTACTTGACATTGTCTGCCTAAATTTTAGCCATTGTTGTGGTATGTAGAAGTATAAAAATTTGGACTTCATTTGCATTTTCCTGCTTATCCATGAGGTTGAAAACTTTTCCATATTTTTATTAACCATGTGGATATCCTTATTGTGAAGGATGTGTTTGAGTTTGTTGCCTAGTTTTGTGCTGAATTGCCAGTCTTTCCTCACTGATGTGTAGGAGTTTGTTCTTTATCCCTGGCAGAAACTTTGTTAGATACATAAACTACAAATAGCTTATCTTATTTTCTGACTGCTTTCTTTAGTCTCTTCTTTTTAATAACTTTTTAATTAAACATTTTTATTTTGAGAGAAGTATACATATTCCCATGAAGTTGTAAGTAATAATAGAGACGCCCCATGTACCCTGTACTCAGTTTCCCCCAATAGTAACACCTTGAAGAACTATAGAATAATAACACAATCAGGATATTGGCATAGATACAATCAAGATGCAGAACATTTCCATCACCACAAGGTTCTCTAATGTTGTCCTTATACAACCACACCATCATTCCTCTCCCTCTACCCCTTCCTTAACTACTGGCAACAACCAATCTTTTCTCCATTTTTATAATTCTGTCATTTCAAAAATGTTATATAAATTGGATCATACATTATGTTACCTTTTGAGTTTGGCTTTTTTCACACAGTACAGTTCTCTGAATATTCATTTAGGTTGTTGTGTACCAATAGTTTATTGAATTTTATTGCCGAGTGGCATTCCATGGTATGTTTGTACCACAGTTTTATTGTTTAAACCATTAACCCATTGAAAAACACCTCCAGTTTGGAAATATTAAAAAAAAGCTGCTATATGTATCCCTATACAGATTTTGTTTGTTTGTTTGATAGTCCTAGTCAGGCATGACGTGGTTTGACAATGTTTTCTCCCATTCTTAAGCTACTTCCTCATCCTATTAACAGGGTCTTCTGCAGAGAAAAATTTTACAATTTGATGAGGAGCAACTTATCAATATTTTCATTTATGAATGATGCTTTTGGTGCCAAGTCCAAGAACTTTTTGCCTTGTCCTAAATTTTAAAGATATTTTTCCTAGAAGTTTTAGAGTTTTATGTTATATATTTAAGTCCAAGACCTTTTTGTGTAGGGTGTGAAAACTAAGTTAGGATGATTCTTCTTCCAATGGATGTCCCGTTGCTTCAGTACCATTTGTTGAAAAAGTGATCTTTCCTTCATTGAATTGCTTTGTTAGCTTTGTCATAAATCAGTTGAATATTTGTGTGGGTCTATTTCTGGGTTCTCTATTGTGTTCTCTTGATCTGTGTACCTATTCCTCTACCAATACCACAAAGTCAAGTTTTCAGCAGGGCTGGCTTCTTCCAGAGGCTCCAGGGGAGAATCTGTCTCTTGCCTCATTTTTCTTTTTTAACATCTTTATTGGAGTATAATTGCTTTACAATGGTGTGTTAGTTTCTGCTTTATAACAAAGTAAATCAGCTATACATATACATATATCCCCATATCTCCTCTCTCTTGCATCTCCCTCCCACCCTCCCTATCCCACCTCTCTAGGTGGTCATAAAGCACTGAGCTTATCTCCCTGTGCTATGTGGCTGCTTCCCACTAGCTATCTGTTTTACATTTGGTAGTGTATATATGTCCATGCCACTCTCTCACTTCATCCCAGCTTACCCTTCCCCCTCCCCGTGTCCTCAAGTCCATTCTCTACTCTGCCAACAAACACATGAAAGGATTCTCAACATCACTAATCATTAGAGAAATGCAAATCAAAACTACATTGAGGTATCACCTCACACCAGTCAGAATGGCCATCATCAAAAAATCTGCAAACAATAAATGCTGGAGAGGGTGTGGAGAAAAGGGAACCCTCTTGCATTGTTGGTGTCTCTCGCCTTTTCAAGCTTCTGGTGGCTGCTAGCATTCCTTGGTTTGTGACTGCGTTACTCCAGTCTCTGCCCTCATTGTCACATTGGTTTCTCTACTTGTGTCATCAAAATTTTCTGTGTAACCATCTTGTAAAGATACTTGTGTTTACATTTAGGGACCACTTGAATAATCCAGGAGAATCTCCCCATCTCAAGATAGTTAACTTAATCACATTGCAAAGTCCTACTTGCCATATATGGTAACATTCACAGTTCCCAGGGATTAAAATCTGGAAATTCTTGAGGGTCATTATTTGATCTACCACATGGAGTATGATTTTCATATTATATCATTAACTCATTTTGAGTGTGAAATTCCATGATTTTTAATAAATTTCTAGTTGTACAACAATAAGCACAATTTAATGAGAACAGTTCCTTTGCTCCAAGAAAAAACTTTATGCCAGTTTACAATTACTCTTTCTTCCTGCTCCCAGTACCAATCACTAATCTACTTTCTTTCACTATAGATTTGGCCATTTCTTTTTTTAAAATTTATTTTATTTAAGGATAGTTTATTTACAATGTTGTGTTAATTTCAGCTGCACAGCAAAGTGATTCAGATATATATAATTATATCTATATTCTTTTTCGTATTCTTTTCCATTATAGTTTACCATGGGATATTGAATATAGTTCCCTGTGCTATCCAGCAGGATCTTGTTGTTTATCCATTCTATATATAATGGTTTGCATCTGCTCATCCCAAGCTCCCAGTCCATTTCTCCTCCACCCACCTCTCCCTTGGCAACAACAAATCTGTTCCCTATGTCTGTGAGTCTGTTTCTGTTTCATAGGTAAGTTCATTTGTGTCATATTTTAGATTCCACATATAAGGAATTTATGGTATTTGTCTTTCTCTTTCTGACTTGCTTCACTTAGTATGATAATCTCTAGTTGCATCCATGTTGTTGCAAATGGCATTATTTCATCCTTTTCTGTGGATGAGTAGTATTCCATCATGTATATGTACATCTTTTTTATCCACTCATCTGTTAATAGACATTTTTTTCCATGTCTTGGCTATTGTGAATAGTGCTGCTGTGAACATAGGGTGCATGTATCTTTTTGAATTATGGTTTTTGTATGAATATATGCCCAGGGGTCGGATTGCAGGATCATATGGTAGTTCTATTTTTAGTTTTTTGAGGAACCTCCATACTGTTTTCCATTGTGGCTGTATCAATTTACATTCCCACTGACAGTGTAGGAGGGTTCCCTTTCTCCACACCCTCTCTAGCATATGTTATTTGTAGACTTTTTATGATGGCCACTCTGACCGGTGTTAGGTGATACCTCAGTGTAGTTTTGATTTGCATTTCTCTAATAATTAGTGATGTTGAGCATCACTGTGTCTGTTGGCCATCTGTATGTCTTCTTTGGAGAAATATCTATTTAGGTCCTCTGCCCATTTTTCAATTGGGTTGTTTGGATTTTTGTTATTGAGTTGTATGAGCTGTTGGTATATTTTGGAAATTGATAAATTTGGCTATTTCTTATATAAACATTTCATATAAATGGAATCATATCATATATGTTATTTTATGTCTGGCTTCTTTCACTTAGCATAATATTTGAAGTTCATTTATATTGTATTATGTTTCAGTAGCCTATCCTTTCTACTGATGAATTACAGTATATTCCATTCTGTGGATATATCACATTTTGTCCATCCCATTCACCATTGATAGACATTTGTATAGTTTTCAATTGTTCCCCATTATTTAAAATGCTCTTGTGAACACTTATGTACAAGTCTCTGTATGGACATATATTCTTTTTTTTTTTTTTTTTTTTGTGGTATGCGGGCCTCCCTCTGTTGTGGTCTCTCCCGTTGCGGAGCACAGGCTCCGGACGCGCAGGCTCAGCGGCCATGGCTCACAGACCCAGCCACTCCGCGGCATGTGGGATCCTCCCAGACCGGAGCGCGAACCCGATTCCCCTGCATCGTCAGGCGGACGCGCAACCACTGCGCCACCAGGGAAGCCCTGGACATATATTCTTATTTCTCGTCAATCAAAATCTAGGAGTTGTGTTGCTGAGTCATATGGTAATATATGTTTAACATTTTTAAAAACTTTCAAGTTCTTTTCTAAAGTGGCTGCAACATTTAAAATTCCAATAAGCAATGTATGTGGGTTCTGGTTTCTCCACATCTTTGATAAGACATGTTATTGCTTGTCTTTTTTATCATAGCCATTTTACAAAGTGTGGTTTTAATATGCATCTCCTTAATGGCTAATGGTTTTAAGCACCCTTTTATGCACTTATTAACCATTTTAGATACTATTTTGTGAAATAGTTATTCAAATAATTTGCCCAGCATCTGGGTCTATAGGGCTGGTTCAGGACTGGGACAGACTGGGAATCTGGTTTTGAGGGAGGCAGCCTGGAGGCTGGGGCCACAGGGTTGACCTGGCCCTAGGGCAAGCTGGGAGTTGTGGTCAGCCTAGATGTAAGGTCTGTGATGTAAGGTCTGTGAGGGTCAGCTTGGTGCCGGGGTGGGCCAGGGGGCAGGGACTTCAGTAGTTTACCTAGTACTGGGCCTGGCCAGGAGACCAGGTTTGCAGGTTCCTACAAGGAGCTTGAGTTCATGTGGGCTGATTGGAAGGCGGGGGCCATAAAAGCCACCCAGGGCCACAGGAGCTGGCCAGTGCTGGGGTTTGCTAGGAATCTGGGTTCACAGGATCCTGCAGGGAGCCACCTAGGGCCATGGGAGTTAGTATGGTACTGGGGCAGGCAAGCTTTGATGTCCGTGGTGAAGTTGGCACTCACATCACCATCCCTCTCCTACAGGGAGAATGTCTCTCTGCCCTGGTTGGCCCATGCTTGGGGAAAGGTTGATAAGGGTAGTGTGAATCTATCTTTCCTATTCTCCTCAATGTGTCTTCACTTGTTTTTGTGTTTCACCTAGATTCTGTAATCCGTCACCTGGAATCCTTGACTCTTGTATAGGTGTTTTCTTGTACAGATAGCTGTTCAAATTGATGTTTCTGGGAGGGGACCAGAGCTAGAAATTCCACCATCATTTTGCTAACATCATTTCCCTGGTAAAATGTTCTAAATGCAAAAGACTTCATTTCACATTTAGTGAGCTATTAAAAATATGTGTAAATAGTTAGGCAATATCATGAAACCACCAAGCTGAAGACATCTGCATTAAATCCAGATGCCAATCACATTCAAGTTCCATGCAAACTCATTTAGAAATTTCAAATAGTGACTAAAGAAAAAAAAATTTCCTCATGCCACTACTTTCCCTAGATCTTACTGTAGGATACTAAATATCATCTTTGAAAAGAGATAAGCCATATATTTCTAAAATGTTACATAGTCTCTCCTCGAAATCACATTTTGCTTCCCTAAATGGAGAATATTATAGATTAGACCTCATGACACTTAAGAACTCATAGTTTTTCGTATTTAAAGAAATTTTTCTTGTTATTTCTAACAGTTATCACATGTTTATAACTTAATTTCTATGGTTAAATAAAACAATGGGATTTGTTGTCCTATAATCAAGCTAACTTTCATTCTTATTCTGTAGATAACTTTGTGAAGACTCACATAGGGCTACAGACTTTACACATATAATCAGCTGATTGCATCCTGACAATAGGCCTGTGAGGTATATACTATTGCCAGTTTACAGCTGAGGACACTGCTCAAAATTATACAAGTAAAGAGCTACCTTAATTACTATATTATTCTGTATTTCCTTTGAAAAAATGGAAAGACAAGCCCAATTCCCACATCCTGTTAAATGTGAAATAGGTAAAATTATTTAGTCATTGTTAAACATTTTGAGGCTATACATTACTGACTTACCAAAAATAAATGCACCTAATGCAATTTCTTAACATAAAAATATAACCTAAGGGCAATATTGCAGGGAACCAATAATTTGTGACCAGTTAGATATTTTGAGTTAAAGTTATATATTATCTAATATATAATAGTCTAATTTTCAAATTGAATAATAATAATTATGCTTATTATAATTGGAATGTACACTTTCATGATTCCTCAACAAATTAGTTACTAATAAGATGTTATAAACTGAATGATATCTTCCCAAAATTCAAATGTTAAAGCCTTAACCTCCAATGTGACTGTAATTGGAGATAGAGCTTTTCAGGAAGTAATTAAGGTTAAATAAGGTCCTAAGGGTGAAGCCCTAATCCAATAGAACAGGTGTCATAAGAAAAGGAAGAGGGACTTTCCTGTTGGCACAGTGGTTAAGAATCTGCCTGCCAATGAAGGGGACATAGGTTTGAGCCCTGGTCCAGGAAGATCCCACAGGATGCAGAACAACTAAGCCTGTGAGCCACAACTCCTGAGCCTGCGTGCCACACTACTACTGAAGCCTACTTGCCTAGAGCCTGTGCTACGCAACAAGAGAAGCCACCGCAATGAGAAGCCCGTGCACTGCAATGAAGAGTAGCCCCCACTAGCCACAATTAGAGAAAGCCCACGTGCAGCAACGAAGACACAACACAGCCAAAAATAAATAAATAAGTTTTAGAAAAGAAAAGGAAGAGACATCAGAGATTTCTTTCTCTCTCTGCACATACAGAGGAAAGGCCATGTGAGGACACAGTAGGAAGATGACTATATCCAAGCCAGGCAGAGAGGCCTCACCAGAAACCAACCCTGACAGCAACTTGATCTTGGACTTTAGCTTCTAAAACTGGGAGAAATAACTTTCTGTTGCTTAATCCATCCAGACTGTGGTATCTAATTATAGCAGACTGAGCTGACTAATACAGAAGACATAGAGTCTATTTATTGCTTTAACATATGTGCTGTGTTTGTGTTACCTACTTACTTCAGAAGAGTAAGGCAAAGTTACATTGTAGTAACATACGATCCCCAAATCTCAGTGGTATATAACCACAATGGTTTGTTTCTTGATCACATTTCACAATCACCATGTCTAGGATGAAGCTTTGCTCCACACTGTCTTTATTCCAGAACCCAAGCTGACAGAGTAAACCCTAACAAGCCCATCTTGTGGCAAAGGAATAAAAAGGGATGGTGAACCATGAGCTGGCTCCTAAAGCTTCTACTCAGAAATTACACACTTTACTTCTACACATGTGTTATTGGCCAAAGTAAGCCATAAGACCACTCCTTATGTCAAAGGGACAAGGAAGTATAATCCTCCTGCTGGGAAAGGGGACAAATATATAACCTGCCACAAAAGAGAGAGTCACATAAACCATCTCGTCTAGCAAAATTATAACACTAGTTAAAAATAAAAATTAACTCTTCTCTAAATATCCATACATACAATGGTCTAATAAACTATGATTTCTCCCCAAAATGGAGTGTTGAGAGGCTTTAAAAAGAGTGAGGAGTATGTCTATGAACTGATATGAAATGATTTCAGATATATATGGTGCAACCAAAACAAACTGTATATTGTGGAAAGAAAGTATAGAAGAGTATCTATTGTACAGTATCTTTCATGTAAGGAAAAAGGAAAAAATGAAATTATTCATGCACCCACTGATTCGTGCAAAAGATATGCAAGAATGATAGGCCAGAAACTAGACTGATTACCTGAAGATGTAGGTGGGTATCGGTTGGAAAGTATTAAGGAAATAGGAATATGTTAAAAGGGATGAAGGGAGCCTGGAACTTCTATGAGTATCTTTTTGTTATCGCTCTGACTTTTAAAACCATTGAAATAGTTCACATTCCACAATAATAAATATTTTAAATCAACCAGGATGAGGGAGAAACCTAAAATGCACTACAAACAGTAACATGTAAATTTAATTGTATCACAAATGAGTAACATGAGCAAAACTAAGTAGGTGGGAAGTAGGTGGGAATAAAAGAACTAACCTAACTTTGGAAAACAACATTTCAACTCTACAGTGCAAAGTTAAATACAAAGGAACTGTACTTGGGGAATGCTAAAATAAAACTGGGAGCATTAAATCAGAATCAGAGGTATCAGTATGAACTCATGGTTTGACATACACATAGATGATATATAGAAATAAGTAATATATTCCCTAGCTTTGTCCACTGACAGGGCCTACAAGCAGTGCATACAACTAACAACCAGATTTTGGTTTCTAAATACCATTTACTAATAAAAGGAAGCAGGGGTCCTTGGAGAAATGACTGATTCCAGGGTTAAGGCAGGGAAAAAATAAAAGATGAGTCTGGAATGTGTTGTTATTCCAAAGTAAGCAAGTGCTCAGAAAAGGATTGAGACATGTTGGGATAAACTGAAAGAGCTCACAATAGCCAAAAATGGAACAGTTTGATCAGCAATATAGATATAGCATTTTATTAGTATATTATTTTATTGTTTTCCATAGAATATATTCTATGTACTACTTATTTAATATATTATGTACATTCTATATATTTACATCCATTCTGATATAAATAATCAACTGATTAAATAAATGAGTATTGTAGGGCTTCCCTGGTGGCGCAGTGGTTGCGCGTCCGCCTGCCGATGCAGGGGAATCGGGTTCGCGCCCCGGTCTGGGAGGATCCCACATGCCGCGGAGCGGCTGGGCCCGTGAGTCATGGCCGCTGAGCCTGCGCGTCCGGAGCCTGTGCTCCGCAACGGGAGAGGCCACAACAGAGGGAGGCCCGCATACCACAAAAAAAAAAAAAAAAAAAAAAAAAAAAAAAATGAGTATTGTAGGCAAGAATCATTGAAAGATGATGCTAAAGTTAGTGCACAAAATTATGATGATAAATGGGATATATGCTTAGACTCAAAATATACCCACACATGGTTCTTACTTACTGCAAGGATGGAAATAGCAACTCTACAGTGGAGAAATCTGGCAGGCACCACCTAAAACAAGAAACTGAAGTCAACATCACAAGTAGTAAGTAATGTTCATATCATATACCCCTCATATGATGGCCTGAAAAGGGCACAAAATCACTTCTGTGGTATTTTTAGCAAAAATACATAATCTTAATCCTGAGAAAACATAAGACAAACTCCAATTGAGAGACTCTTTACAAAGTAACTGGCCAGTAGCATCAAGGTTGTACAAGACAAACAAAAACATTGTGGAACTGGGACAGACCGTAAGAGACTAATGAAACATGACGAGTAAATGCAAGGTGGGATCCTGCACTGGAGCCTCTTCACTTACTTGATAACTGCTCCCATAGAGCTGAACATGGCTGAAGAAGCACTCTCACTAGCCTCATTTCAGGTTCAAGGCCAGGGACCTCAAGTGTACTTCTAATACTGCACAATAATCATACCACGTTCCTTTATTCATTGACTCCCTCACACTCCTTGATAAGCATTTCACCTTATCCTGTCCTCATGTAAAAAACTCTACTTCATCTTTATTCTCAATTTATGATCTTGTTTTCTATTTCACTAGGAAAATCAAAGCAACCAGAAAGAAACTCCCAACGTTACACCGTGGCACCTGCTATCATCTGCTTTCATATGGTGGCTGCTTTTTTGTTAATAGAGTTGCACTGATCATGATCCTACTTAATGCCAAACATTTGTCTTACACTCCAAAATTCATTCTTTCTCACCTGTCTAGTGTATCATTATAACTTCCCCATCACTCCTATACCATTGTTTTCTCTCTGCTGCATCATTCCTATGAGACATTATCTTGCTAACTTGCCTTGAAAAAATCACTTTGACACAACCACTCCTCCATTTCTCTGCTCCCCTTTACAGCTAAATCCCTTGAAAGAATTGTCAGTATTTTCCCCCTCCCATTCCTCTCTACCCATTGTCCATCGAATCCACTCCAATATTGATTTTGCCACTGGCACTCCATTAAACTTGTTCTTGTCATGTCAGCAATTACCTCTACATTGCTAAATCCAATACTCAATTAATAGCTATTATAATACTTGACCTATTAGCAGTCAAGTTGATCTGTCCTTCTTCCTTAAGAAACATTTTTTTTTTCTTTTTTCCAATTGGTTTCCTAAAACTACAAAATTATGGTTTTCGTCCTATGTCACTCCTAAGGTCAAACTATGGAATGCCCTATACTCAATCCTTGGACCTCTTATTTTCTTTATTACATCACTTCATAGATGTTCTCATTCAGTTGCATGCACTTAAATAGCAACCATATGTTAATGATTCCCAAATATATATCTCTGGACTGGACCT
This sequence comes from Physeter macrocephalus, assembly GCF_002837175.3. Lineage (NCBI taxonomy): Eukaryota > Metazoa > Chordata > Mammalia > Artiodactyla > Physeteridae > Physeter > Physeter macrocephalus. The sequence continues at coordinate 69,361,866 of NC_041214.2, read as the reverse complement.
CTCCCCTGAATTTCAGTCCAGTGTATCTCTGACTGCCTACTTAACATTTTGGATATCAAATAGATATTCTGAAAGCTAACATGTCCATTCTCGTACCCCTTCAAGTCCACTTTATCTGTTGCCATCCCAATTCCAGTTAATGTCAGCATCATCTTTCCAGTTAGGTTGAAAAACTTGAAATCACCTTTGAATGTTCTCTTTTTCTCACACCCCAAATCCAACTCAGCAGTAAATCATGTTTGGTTTTACCACTTCTTACCACCTACTATCCTGGTGGAAATTACCAGGACTGACATTAGCCAAGAGCCTTCTGATTTTCCTGATCCTACCTTTCACACCTACCATTTATTTCTACACAGTACAGAGATCATTCCTTTTAAGTAATAAGTTAGGTTGTATCATTTTAGTTGAAACTTCCCATATTTTTATAGTTCATTCAGAAAAAAAGCCTAAATCTTCAAATGGCCTAAAAACCCTACATATCCTGACCTTGTTATCTCTTTGACTTCATCTACTACTGTCCTCCTCTTTGTTCTCACTGGTCTCCTTGCTGTTCCTTGGCTGTTCCCGGTCTTAAGACTGACCGCTTATTACGTTTGAAAAGGATTTCCCCCACGTATCTCCATGACTCATTCCTCACCTTCCTTAAGAACTTATCAGAGATATGACAATTCTGTTTAAGTTTGCAACCCTTCTAGCACAGTGCTCTTGGCTCCTTAACCTGATATACATGCTCTAACATAATATATAATTTATTATTTGTTACGTTTATTGAAAGTCCTATCTTTACCTGAAGTAGAATATAAGATTAATGAGGATTTTTAATATATTCCTTGTTGTATCTCTACCATGTAGAATAGTACACAGTAGGTGCTCAATAAATATTTAATCAATGCATGAATGAAAAGCCTCAGCTTCATCATCAATAGCATAGAGATGAATTATGCCACAGCTTTCTTTCCAGATAAAACAAATGTTCTTTTGTAGATATAAAATGTTGAACAAATGAGTGATAGTAGTATATTCCTCAGTAGCTAGTAATGTAATCCTCTGAAGTAACTTATTCTTTTCTCTTTAGACCAAAATATGTCATGGATGTGGATGATAAAATGCAAAAGACTAAAATTAATAACTTATTCTTCAAAGACTTTTCCAAACACTATTCACTTTCAAACATTGAAAATCATATTTTTATTAATTTTTATTGAAGTATAGTTGCTTTACAATGTTGTGTTAATTTCTACTGTACAGCAAAGTGAATCAGCTATGCATATACATATGTCTCCTCTTTCTTGGATTTCCTTCCCATTTAGGTCACCACAGAGTACTGAGTAGAGTTCCCTGTGCTATACAGTAGGTTCTCACTGGTGATCTATTTTATGCATAGTATCAGTAGCATATATATGTCAATCCCTATCTCCCAATTCATCCTACTCCCACCCCCATTTTCTCCCTTGGTATCCATACATTTGTTCTCTACATCTGTGTCTCTATTTCTGTTTTGCAAATAAGATCATCTATACCATTTTTCTATGTTCCACATATATGCGTTAATATATGATATTTGTTTTTCTCTTTCTGACTTACTTCACTCTGTATGACAATCTCTAGGTCCATCCACGTCTCTGCAAATGGCACAATTGCATTCCTTTCTATGGCTGAGTAATATTCCATTGTATATATGTACCACATCTTCTTTATCCATTCGTCTATAGATGGACATTTAGGTTGCTTCCATGTCCTGGCTACCGTAAATAGTGCTGCTATGAACATTGGAGTGCATGTTTTTTTTGAATTATGGTTTTCTCTGGGTATATGCCCAGTAGTGGGATTGCTGGATCATATGGTAATTCTATTTTTAGTATTTTAAGGAACCTCCATACTGTTCTCCATAGTGGCTGTATCGATTTACATTCCCACCAACAGTGCAAGAGTGTTCCCTTGTCTCCACACCCTCTTCAGCATTTATTGTTTGTAGATTTTTTGATGATGGCCATTCTGACTGGTGTGAGGTGATACCTCATTGTAAGTTTTTTTTTTTAATTAATTAATTTATTTATTTATTTTTGAGTGTATTGGGTCCTCGTTTCTGTGCCCGGGCTTTCTCTAGTTGCAGCGAGCAGGGGCTACTCACTGTTGCGGTGTGCGGGCTTCTCATTGCGGTGGCTTCTCTTGTTGCAGAACACGGGCTCTAGGTGCACAGGCTTCAGTAGCTGTGGATCGTGGGCTCTAGAGCGCAGGCTCAGTAGTTGTTGCGCACGGGCTTAGGTGCTCCACGGCATGTAGGATCTTCCCGACCAGGGCTCGAACCTGTGTGCTCTGCATTGGCAGGCAGATTCTTAACCACTGAGCCACAAGGGAAGCTCGTCATTGTAGTTTTGATTTGCATTTCTCTAATAATTAGTGATGTTGAGCATATTTTCATGTGTTTGTTGGCCATCTGTATGTCTTATTTTTAATGAGCTTACATGGAATGAAGTTATCCCTCAAGAGAGAAATATGGCCAGTAAGAATTTCATTCCAAATAATATCACATTTACAGGTTTTAGGTGTTAGGTTGTGGACGTATCCTTTTGAAAGCCACAGTTCAGCTCAAACAGTAATGATAAAATAAAACATTCTTTTTTCAAAATTATTTTATTGTTTTGCACCTTCTCTCTTTTCCTTGCTCCTACTTTTATGTATAGACTCACTATGATATTTCTTACCTTCAAAATTACTTTAGGATTGGTCAATATCCTAAGCTATGTAGTTTTTTCTTTAGGAAAAAAGAGAAAGCTTTTAAGCCTTGAAGTAAAGATTTACATTTTTCAATAGTGTTAGAATGAACTTTAGTGTTGCTAGTAATAGCTTCAATTATTTTCTTAAAGTCTTTAAAGATTTCTCAAAGTACAGCAAATTCACTTAGGCTAAAGACATGTCTAAATGTATAAAAGAACCAGCTGAAGACTATAAGCAAACCTCAATTTAGTATGTGAAGATGAGCATTTGGCAAAAAGCTTGTGACAATGGATATACCGAAGAAGATAAAAGAGTAGTCACTGAGTAGCACAGTTTTAACGAATTGACCCAGAGTATAAAAAGATATTTAGAGTCATAATTAGAGAACAGTAATTCATACCTGAAATTATATGTGAATACCCTACAGTAAAATGCTGGAGTTTTTGGTTGAATCAATTCAATACTTTAAATGTAATCCAGTGTTTACTGTTTTTGTGAGAGAGACAAGAACTAAAACTTACCTTCCCTCAAAGGCAGCACTGAGTGTAAGAAATGCCCTGTGTAAAGCACATTTTTTAAAACAAAGAATTTTAGCTCTGAGATATTAGCAGCTGAGCTAACAGTAGAAATTGGCCTGTTCCTTCTACCCTCCAAATACAATACTTTCTGCTGCAGTGTATCTTAAATACCTAGTGAGACAGCTTGAAAGTTCACCATAGTTTAAAAATATCCATTTTCATAGGACAAACTCATTTGGCAGACAACACAAATAGTATAATGAATTAGAGAAATCCTGGTTGTTCCCACTGAAATCCCTTGAGCCTAACATGGAATTCAGTCTGTCACCAAATTATTCCTAGGAACTCAGAGAAAGATCTCAAATAACGTGCAGGCTGTTTGGAGCAGCAAAATTACTACTAGCAATTAACAGATAGAGGCTATCCCATCTTCACACCTGAAATAATAATACTGAAGAATTAGATTTTGCTCTTAACCTGTTCTTCACACTCAGCTGATTTTTTGTTTCTTCTCTCCTATTTCTACTTTCTTATTCATTCTGCTGAATGCCTGATTCCTTCATTAAGCCAAAATTTCCTGAATTCCTACTATGTGCCAGGCACAAAGATCAATAAATTATAAAGCATCTGCTCTCATAGGGATTCTTTATTAACTCCATATAGCTACTGCTTATGGGGCACTTCACACTGTGTTCATTGTTTATGATGATTAACTCACTTAATGTTCACAAGAACCTATGGATGCAGGCATTAGTATCATCTTCATTTTATAAATGAGAAAACAAAGGCTTATGGAAGTTCAATAACATATCCAAAGTCATAAAGTCAGAAAGTGTAGAGCTGGCTTTGAGCCCAGGCTTCCTGACTCTAAAGGCAGGCCCTCACTGACTGTGTTATCACACTCTGTCAAAATGGCCCTTCCACACATTCCCCACCTTCAAAGCTACCCTGTGTTGTTTAGTTTCTCCACAAAGCTTTACCCTTTTCATTCTTGATGATGAGCCAATGGTGAGCTCCAGCAATGAGCCTGCGTCCTCTCTACAATAGTTTCTGTTTCCACTTTCCAGATATCTTTCTACTGCTCTAGAAAATCGTCAGTCCCTGCTAGTGAACAGAGCAGTAACAGAGCAGCTAGTTAGGATCCCTCAAGGAGGCAGCAAGAGGAAGGAAGGGAAGAATGGCCTTTCAGTGATAAAGAAACTGAGCTGAAAATATAGGGATGAGAAATATGACTCACATCCTGGTTGTGGCAGGATCTAAAAAAGATATTATTTTTAGTGACAATTTGTGGGGATTCCATTCGATTCTAACCAGATCTGGCTTATAAAGGTCAAAGGGATGAAGCTGGCTCTGGGTTTTTTTTAAGAAAACAATGACTATATTCTGTTTGTGCCAGTCTTCATTGTCTACCTCAGAGTGGACACAGAATGTTACTATATCCAAGAAAAAAACTAAATGTGAATTTATCTATTTCAGGCATTGCTCAGTAGAGCCAGAAATCCAAACCGGTATATCTGATGGGACTCTGACACAATCTCTGAATGGAGCAATGAAATCCATGTGTCTGATGTCTCAGTTCTTCTCTAAACAACTCTGTGTGAGGCAGTGACCATGTTGATTTCTTAGATTGTGCAGCTGTTTCTGCCAGGCAAAGAGAATCAGGAAGAGGAAAGATTTTCCCATTTAAGTCTTAGTAGAGCATATTTTGGCAAGCAAAGAGAATAACAAAACGGTATGCTCTAGAGGCTAGAGTTTAAGAGCCATGCACTTTAAAAAAATTATTTTATTGAAGTATAGTTGATTTACAATGTTGTGTTAATTTCTGCTGTACAGCCAAGTGATTCAGTTATACATATATATGCATTCTTTTTCATATTCATTTCCGTTATGGTTTATCACAGGTTATTGAATATAGTTCCCTGTGTAATACAGTAGGACCTTGCTGTTTATTCATCCTATATATAATAGTTTGTATTAGAGTCATGCACTTTTGAGCAGACCTAGCTGTTCTGGATTTAGATTTTAATAATCAAGTAAAAAACTGACTAAGGATGCAAACTTTAGAATCAGGAACCTGGGCTCAAATCTAGTCTCTACTACTTACTAGCTGAGTGATCTCAATTACATTGTTGACCCCTGAAAGCCTTGCCTACACCATCCATAAAATAAACATAACAACATTCCCTACTAGAATAAATGGAGTAATGTAAGTAAAACATCAGAAAGAGTCCCTAACTCACAGCAGACAATCAATAGTAGCTCTTTTTGTTTTTATGTCATAATGGCAGGTGCTAGGATAATCTTTTTAAGTTCTAATTAATAGGAAGAGAACAGAAGAATAAAAGACCTCAATTTAGAATTCCAAAGCTTCTCAGAATTTTTGCACTGAAAACTGGGTTTATTTTCCCTGGCGTTTGGGTAGCCATGTGAGACCAGCAGTGGACTAGACCTCAGCAACACCATGTCAGGATGGGTTCAACTCCATGACACATATCAGATCAGTGCTGGCTCCCTCAGGGCAGGCACCCACCTCAGGGATATTTATGAGGCCTCTGGAATTTTTGATGTCATCAAGCTGAGCTAGACATACACACACAACACTCCATGGGGGAAAAAGTAAAGCTTTGCTTTTTGACAAGAAAAGTGGAATGATGTTAAAACTTTGCTAGTTCCACTTAAATTGAGACACAGCCCTCACAGCCCCCAGTTCTCTAAGCTATAAAACCTTCCACCCTCTGCCAGGAATGCTTATAAATTGTGACTCATCTCTCAGCACCCATTAGCAGTCTTCACTGCTAAATTGATACTTTCAACACGATAAGTGCCTTTCTAGCCTGTGAATGAGCACCGACTTGCCTTTCCACTTAGAAGTGAGCTGGAGGAATTTTTGTTGTTGTTGAGTTCAGCTATGTTACCTGAGCTACCGTAGAATCCCCTGCAAAAGCTCTACCTGTATGTAACTCCTGCTTAGCAGTGTGTGAGGAAACAGTCTAACACTTTAATCTTTGTTCCCACATCAATGAAATAATTATTTCAAGTCATATTTCAACTCCATCCAAAGAATGTAAAGGTTTCACACACATCAGTTTATTACAGTTGTCCCCCCTTTTCCACATGGGATATGTTCCAAGATTAGCAACAATAAATATAATAATAATAATAAAATAGAACAATTATAACAATATACTATAATAAAAGTTATGTGAATGTGGTCTTTCTTTCAAAATATCTTATAGCATTGTACTCACTTTTCTTCTTTTTGTGATGATGTGAGATGCCTACATGATGAGATGAAATGAAGTGAACAACATAGGCATTGTGATGTAGTGTTAGGCTACTGTTGACCTGCTGACCATACGTCTGAAGGGAGATCATCTGCTTTGTGTTATCCTGGGTCACCCAGCATGATGATGTTTTTGGTTGGATGTTAGGAGCAGATGATGTTGATGGTTGGGTATCCCAGGCAGGACGGAGTGGCACAGTGGGAGATTTTATCACTCTACTCAGAATGCTGTGGTGCACAATTTAAGATTTATGATTTGTTTATTTCTAGAATTTTCCATTTAATATTTTCAGACTGCGGTTGACTGCAGGTAACTGAGGCCACAGAAGGAGAAACTTGTGGATGTATATGTATTGCATCTGATAGGTGATCATCTTCAAAATGAGAAATGGGGTTACTGGGGAACAAAAATTTCTTGACACTGATTCATGCAATAAAATAGAGTTGTTCCTTTGAAGAACATAGAAACTTGCTATCAGTACTTTCAGGTTAATATCAGAACCCTTCTATAAATAAAATTACAAAGTATTTTCTGTTGTTTTCTTTAAATGACGCTATACTATCATTGAGTATATTTTTTATGATAATTTTCCTAAAAAATTAATAGGTAAGAAGAAAAGATAGTACAAGTTCAGTGGTAACTAAGACTGTGAGGGAAACTCTTTTATCATCAAGATCGAAATAAGAGAGAATGAAAATGATGAGCAAGAGGTTCAGTAAAAATAGATTAATCTGAAAGTTGTATGCTTTCAGGAATGCGGCCAATAGAGACAGAAAATCATTTGTATGCCTAAGAGTGTCATTAAACCTGTGGAAGAAAAGAATACACAGCTTATTAACAAAACAAAACAAAACAAAAATAAAAAAGAAATAATTTGTGGGAAAAAAATCTGAATAGATAGGAGATATACTTTATAACCAAAATTGGCATAGAAAGATGACAGTCTAACATATACACAGTAATAGGTAAATAAAAGAGAAATAGGAGTGACAATAAAAATAAGACACTAAAGATGAGATGAAGAAGATTAATGACAAAGGAATAATGCATCAGTGAGAAATGAAATTACTACTGAAGGTGAAAAAAGTCCATAAATAAATGTACTGGTATTATTTTCAGAATGTTTCCAATTTTAATTTCAGGCTTCAAATACAGTTAAAGCAGAGTAATGTAAGTGACTTAAGAATTATGCTAGGTGCAAAATTAAACTTTAATTCTATTTTAAAGAGGGAGAGGGAGGGAAAAGACCATAAAAATTTCCTTAATGAGAAAACAATTTGATGTTACTTGTTGAATACAATGTCAGGATCAGATATTATAGAATGTTCTCAATAACATTCTACCTACTCAGTGATACACTTTTCTGCAGCACCCAAGGTTCAGGATTAACAAATATAAAGACATTTTCCTTGCTGAGATTACTGTGTAAGTTATAGTGGTTGTTTACTGAACATACATTACTTATTTTAGTTCCTTCATCTATTTAGTCTGTTCCTTACAACAACTACACATTTATCTTTATCTATTAATAGGATAGACTGAAACAAAGAGGTTAAGAAACTTGCTAAAAGCACACAGTTTGCAAGGGCTGGAAATCAAATGTATATGTTTGACTTCAGATCACTCAGTCCTTAAACATGTCTGGCTGGAGGGAGTTTATATGTGTAATTGGGAGAGTTATTTACATGATAGATATCACATTATTACTTCCATATCTTTCTACTTATTCCCTAGTTAACTCATATATTTATTACCTTAGCTCCATTTTGGAGAAAGACCGAGTAAAAAAACAGTTCAAAATAGATAGTAGCAAGATAAATGATAAAAACATAAAAAATTAAATCTCTCCAGATAAGTTGTAGAGATTTTATTTAAAAATCGTTTTCTATTCCTTTGTCTATTTCTGTAATAGGTAGCCTAGTATAAAATGCAAAAAATAGCTTCCATAAGCTTTCATTGAATAAATTATACTGGTCAATCTTACTAAATTTCCAAAGCCTGCCATATATAAAACTAATAAAATTGATCTCCAGAAATTACAAAATTAACAATAATAAGATTCAGGTAGAGAGAAGAAGATTGAAGAATAGTATAAAACTGATAAAATAAACCTGCATGATACATTAATAATAACAGGTAGCATCATGATACATTAATAATAACAGGTAGCATTTATTGACCTTTACTTTGTGCCTGGCATTGTTCTAAGAATTTTACACAGATTAACCTCTTTTAATCTGCATTATAATCCTATAAAGAATTAAGCAACATTATTACTGAATTACCAATATTCAAACTTTTTTAAATAAACTTTTTTATTTTACAATAGTCTTAGATTTACAGAAAAATAGCAAAAATAGGACAGAGTTCTCATATATCTCACACTAAGTTTGTCTTATTATTAACGTTTTACTTCAGTATGTGTATTAGTCAGGGTTCTCCAGAGAAACAGACCAATAGGATACATATATATAATACATATATACAACATATATATATTCTCTCTCTCTCTCTATATATATATATGCTATTTATTTAGGTATTATTCAGAATTGGCTCATGTGATTATGGATCCTGAGAAGTCCTATGATCTGCCCTCTGCAAACTGGAGACTCAGGAGAACTAGAGGTGCAAATTCCAATCCAAGTGCAAGAAAAGAGCCAGGTCCCATTTCAAAAACAATCTGGCAGAGAGCAAATTCTTCTTTTTCCTGCCTTTTATTTTATTCAGGCCTCCTATGGATTGGATGGGACCCACTGGCAGTGGGGTGGACCATCTGCTTTACTCAGTCTACTGATTTGTATGTAAATCTCATCCAGAAACAACCTCACAGACACACATAGACTTATGTTTAACCAAATATGTAGGCACCTTTTGTTCCAGTCAAGTTGACACATAATATTAACCATCACAAATGTTACATGTGTCACACTTAATGAACCAGTATTGATACATTATTATTAACTAAAGTTTATACTTGACTCAGATTTTTTTAGTTTTTACCTAATGTTCTTTTCAATTCCAAAATCCTATCCAGGGTACCAAATTACATTTAGTTATCATAGCTCCTTAGGTTCCTCTTGGCTTTGATAGTTTCTCAGACTTGTTTTTGATGAACTTGACAATTTTGAGGAGTACCGGTCGGGTATTTTGTTTTGTACCCTACTCTTTGAATTTGTTTGGTGTTTTTCTCATGATTAATCTGGGATTATAGGTTGCTGAGAGGAAGATCACAGAGGTAAAGTGTCATTTTTATTCATCATATCAAAGGTACATAATATCAAAATGACATAACTGTGGATCACCTGGCCGAGATAGTGTTTTTTCAGGTTTCTTTTGGAAGAAAGTATGCACGTCAGCACTTAATTAGTGGGGAGTTATGTTGTACTTCCTTGAGGTCAGAGTAGCTACATAAATTATTTGAGATTCTTCTGCATGAAAGATTTGCCTATTCTCCACCATTTATTTATTTATTCAATCATTTATTTATGTCATTTATGGACTCAGGTTATTTACTTTACACTTTGTGCTAAAATCTGATCCTACTTTATTTGTTGCTCAAATTGTTCTAGCTCTGGGGATTTGGAGCTCTTTAAGTGGGCTCGTTCGTTCTTTACCTGGAGGTAAAGCCTATAAAAGAATGGGCCTCCCCTATGACTGCTGATCCTAGGAGTTTTTCATTCTCACACTAGTCCACACTCAGCCTCTCCTAATTTAACCAAAGTATATTTAAGTGTTCCTCCCAGTTGATTGCTTCAATGACTCTTGCTCCAAGTAAGCAGATCTGGTCTCTAACTCTCCAGGTGAGCCTGTCTCACCAGATTTTAGTAGTGGTTTGCCCTGAAACTTCAGTTCCATGATGGGTCCAAGAAAAGTAATTGCTTTTCAGTTTGTTTAACTTTTTCTTGTTGTGAGGATAGGAGTGTGGCCTCTGAGCTCTTTACCTGTTAAACTTGAAACAGGAAGTAGTCAACGGCATTTGACCTACTATTATTACCTCTTTTTTACAGGTGGTGAAATTGAGGGCCAAAGAGCTCACATAACTTGCTCAAGGTTATGCTCTGGGAATTGCTGAGTCAAAGGCATGATCTTAACCACTATGGTGTACTCTCTCCATATCACATAAAACTATTAAAGTTATGAATAAAATTATGTTGGAGCAGTGAAAAGGAGGAACTATAAAGGAAAGGAACTATAAAGTTTTCCTTTCTGTAAAGGAAAGCCTCATGAAAGAGATGACATGAGCTGCTGCAGAGAATGGCGAGTTTGCTAGGCAAGGGAGAATGGGGACTTCTAGGCAAAGGAACAACAGGTGTAAAGGCATGCAGACATTAAAAACAATGTCATCTGTTCGGATTCAGTTGTTGAAGTGGAGGATATATGTTCAGGACACTAAAAACTCTGGAGACAGGCCCTGTCCTTGTGAAGGGCTGTCCTAAGGGCCGTTCATGGAATTTATAACTGACAAAGAATGGACAGAGTCTTTTAAAGTGAAGAAGGATTCATTAGAAAGATGGCCCATAGGAGGTGAGAGGTAGCAAGAACTTAGTTAAGAGACTTTAACTGAGGCAAGAATAAAACATGAGGGATGTGTGTTTACATACTTAAGAGTTTATGTGTAATGTTTGATTACCTGTGGATAAAACAAAAATTGCAAAACACAATCTCTCAAGAGGCTGATTCAAATCTCTCCAAGTTCTCTCTGTTGCTAATTAAATCTCTTATCAGTATACAGCACCTAGGGTAGATAACTTATATACAAAACATAAATAGACTCACAGACTTCAAAAACAAACTTATGGTTACCAAAGGGGGGAGAGATAAATTAGGAATTTGGGATTAACATATACACACTACTATATATAAAATAGATAATCAACAAGGACCTACTTCATAGAACAGGGAACTCTACTCAATATTCCGTAATAACCTATATGGGAAAAGAATCTGAAAATGATTGAAGATTTTATATATATATATATATATATATATATATATATATACTTTTTGCTGTACACCTGAAAATAACATGACACTGTAAATGAACTATACTACAAAAAATAAAAATTAAATTAAATTTAAATTTAAAAAAATAAAGTTCTCATCAGTATACAGCACCTAGGGTAGACGGCTTTCATGAGACGTTTTCTCCATATTATGACTACTGACATCACAAAGATTTGAACTCACAATAATGCTACTGTTTACTACTTACATCACATTACTATTTTTTTTATAAAAACATGCCCTGTTACTAAAACCACACTTGTAATTAAAAAATAACAAGTACCATAATCTCAAAATATTCCTATAGAAAATGATTGAACATAGTTATAATTTCAGAAAAAAGCAATTTAAACAAACAATAGGCAATGCACCTTTAAGGCACCTTCTTTCACCTAAGCACACTTGTTTTGAATATGACTTAGGATAATCACCATAATACATGTAAGGTGGAATTTATTCTTACTTTTTTCTCTAAATTCTATGAGTTTTGGCATTGTTTGCGCACCCCTTGGCAATGTTCTTCCAGACTACATTTCTGTAGAACAATTTATGGCAAATGGAACTTTGTGTTCAGTTCTTTGTCTTCTGACTACAACATTGACACTCATTTTTTTCCCATGATGCTCATACTCATTCCTATAAACATTGTAGAGTTTATCTATGTATCCATGCTGACCTCAAATAAAAATTGAAACTCAAAGGAAAGACAATAACAATTGTCACCTCTGAGTCTTGTACCTTTTTTTCTGCCACCCTTTAACAGGAAGCCTAATACTTTAAAAAACAAACAAAACTAAAAGGAAACCAGTTGCTTAAATAATTAAATAGGAAATATTGGTGCTCCCACCTCCTCCTGGTGTTCAAAATCTAGGCTAGTGTAAGGGTGGTAGCTAACCCATTTACTCTCCATAGTCACCAATTTGAATTAGGAAACAGCTCCGTACAATAATTTCAAACAGATTTTATTACATGATTTTCCAAAGTTATAACAAGAGGAGTTGGGAGAAAGAATTAGGCTAGGCTAAAAGTGGAGTGCCTGCTCATTATTCTCTAGGACTAGAATTGTCTGAGTGAGGGACCGTGACCCCAAATCTTCAGAGACATTGAAACTAAGCATGAAAAACGAAAACTAGGTTAGAAGGCAAAATCAGTAACCCACAAAAGGGAGCCAAAATGAATAACCAAACCAAAATAGAGTAAAGTGGTTGGGAAGAAATAGATATAAAGAGTAGGAACACAGCAATGATAAGGCTGGGGGACAAAGAAAAAAAAAGTTATCTATTAAGTGACAAACTTTGAAAAACTGAGCATCAAATTCAAATATGAAAAGTTAAGAAAAATTTCTCCATTATCTGTATGTCTCTGTCTTTGTCTCTGTCTCTGTCCCTGTCCCAGTGTTGGTATATGTGGGAAGATGCTCTTTTGCAGAAAAAAGGTACCATATGGCCCAGACAAAGCTCAGAGGAAAGCAGGATTTCAGGCTCCATTGGACTAGCAAGACTAGATACACAATCATCATTAAACAAACAAATAATAATAACAGTTCCACTGGCAATGTAAAATTTAATTAGTTTACATTTTTGTAAATAGCAAGTTAATTTTAGTGAAATAACAACAAAAAAATCATGAAGCCAAAAAAGTCTCAAATAACCAGGGACAATGTTATTGATATATAAATAGTTTTAAATAATAGTGTTAGTCTCAAAGTGTTATTATATTACCTAGTGTGGAATAAGTTTGCTTGACTGTTGAATAGTGAAGTTTCTTCAATGACTACTATATAGAACCTACAACATAATATATAATATAGTCATTGAATAAAAAATATTTAGTATGTCAAATATTAAATAGATTAGTGAGGTTGATTCCAGGAAATTCAAGGAAAGCATCCAAATTAAGAAAGGAAATGGATAAAGGAAAAGTTGTAAAAAATTTAAAGAGATGTGAACTTAATGGGTCAAGCAACCTTTATCTGCTCAGAGGATTTTGTAAGAATAAACCTATTAAAGAATAAATTTACTGAAAGTCTCGCCCTACTGTGGTTATAATGAAACTCATTTAAATGAATACTTGATAAATGCATAAATTCATAAAGATGAAATGAATAAATGAATGAAAAGGGAACATAAATACTAAATGGTGGAAATTAAATGAATAATTCTCTTGAATAAATCAGCTTCACTTGTGTTTGCCCGAATTCTGTATAGAGCAATACCATCTAAAATGGTTATTCTGAATGGATCATGGTAATGAATTTATCTACACAAGAAGTATATAAATTTATGGCTGTAATCAATATACTCTAAATATACTTCATTAAGTACTCTGTCCTTTAAGTGCCTTAACACATTATATCTAAATGATATTTTTTTCACTGAGTTAGATTATTCAATATTTCTTTCAATAATTCTTTAACACTGAGACTACTTATGTTCCTGGGAATAGGAGGGATCCTTCTCCATGTGTTTTCTTCCCAGAACATTGAACATATTAGCCTAATTACTCTCTTAATATCATTCTTATTCTTCTGGAACATTTCCAATTGTCCTTTCTATGGCTATTTTTGGATTAGGTCAACACAAACCACACTGAATCCCAGTCATGTTGCAGAATTTAGGATAAGGCAATGTTTTGTGCTTGTCTTCTGAGTAGCCAAGAAATTTTTTTCTTTAATTCCTAAACTAATCTTTTAAAAGGGGAATTGTGCATAAAAAACACACATTTTCCTACCATGAAGAAAAATGACTAGAATTTTTGGAAAACAAAACTTATGAGTATATTTTATAAGCAATTAAAGTTTCATACATTTAAGTTTCTGGAGAAAAATCATCTCTTGAAGGCCAAAGTTCTTAGATCCTGCTCAAATGAATAGATAAGCCTCATTCATTTGTGATTAGAAGAGTGATTATATTGAATTAAGTCAATATTTTTTATATCCATGAAAAATGTGAACAATTAAAAAGATAATCCTCCTCTTTTAAACTTTCAATCTTAACACAGTTAATTGCTTACAGTACTGATTCATTTTAAATAGTGCAAAGGTAAACGTAAGTCTGATTCACTTTGAATTATTGCCAAATCCAAATTAGTGGCTCTAAACTCAAAGTTTTTAACTCTAGTTTTAAAAAAAATAAATCTTACAAAGTTCTAATTATTAATCCAGCAAATTAGAAGGTATGTACTTTTTGAAAATGTACTAAATTAGCTTGGGGGAAACTTTGTCCCTGTGCCAGATCTACAATTGGCTCACTATACAATTTCAAACATATTTTACAGTTTTATCTAAATGTTCTAAGTGCAGAATTATCTATATATTTTAAAGTGTTTTCATTTGCTTTTTAAAATTGTATTTGTTTATTCTAATGTAATTAATACATACAAAGGAATATATACCATTTATAAATTAAAATGCATAATAATAATAATTTCTCTAAGTACCCCCAACTCAATAACTAGAGCATTTCAAATGCTCATGCATTCTCATATGTGTCCCCATCCAACCCTTTGTCCTGCCTCTTCCATATTTATCATTCTGTTGTTTTTAAAATAGTTTTATCATAGATGTTTATATCCCTAAAAGTTATTATTTTTGCTGTTTAGTCCATAAAAGCAACACACTATATGTAATTTTCTGAGATCTATTTTCACTCAAATTATTTTTTGAACACAGCACTATTTATCTATAGTATATTACTTTTTATTTTGAAATTTGTTTCATTTTAAAATCATGCCATACTTTATGTATTCTTCTGAGAAAATATATGGTTTTACTAATTCTTTCTTCTTTCATTTAGCAAATATTTATTGAACACCTACTAGCTGCTAAGTACTCTTTCAATAGAAAACACACACACAAACACAATTTCCTGGTCCTCATGGAGTTTATATTCTAATGAGGGTGAACATTGTTATATGTGACATATATGGAACCACTTCTCATATGATATCAAAATATTCTAATTTATAAGATAATATAAAATGTTCATATTTTATTAATATTAAAAATATTTTACATGTGGTTAAACCAATTTAATTTCAATCATTGTTTAATTTTTCTATCATTTTCTTACATGAATGAAAGTATATATTGATATTATTGACATTTGGTAGGGAAAGTCATCTCATCTTTCTCTTTTTCAAGTTTATTTTGGCTATTCTTAGCCCTTTGCTTTCCCATATATAGAAAAATATCTCAGAGAATTTTATTTGAATTACATTGAATCTATAGATAGATTTTGGGAGACTTCATAATCACTATGATAGATTTGTCAACTTCTCCCTGTACTTTTATCCATTTTTCTGTATATATTTTAAACTAATTTATTGGATACATCTAAGTTTGAAATGGTTATATCTTCCTGAATTTTGTCAAAATGTAATGATGCTTTTTAGCCCTAATAATGCTTTTGTCCTTAATTTAATGCGTATATATTAAGTGTTCAGTAAATACTAGGAACTTGAGACACAAAATAGGATAATAGAGCATCACACATTTTGACCATTTCAAGTATTTCTTTGGGCCTGATTTCTTTGTTTGTCAGGTATGTAGTGAAGGAGTTCTGAGCACATCACCCCAAAATATGCCGCTCTGGCAGATTGACTATTTTGAGTTAAAGGCACGTGAGAAACAGCAAAGATAAGAAAAACATTCTGACCTTCCTTCTTTTTCTTAAAAGCAGGATATGAAACGCCTCTGTGAAAGATATCCTCCATATGCTAGGAAAGTAACATTCTTATCATCAGGAACGAGTAGTTGAGACTTAAGAGAATTTTATACAAACAGACTTTGTTAAAATAATTCTTTTCTTGTCTTCCTTTAGCCTCCCCATATAGTTTACTTACTTTTCCACAACTGCCTTTGTTCAACCTAATATAAAAGCATCTAAGTTTCACCGTTTCTTTGGGTCTTCATTCCTTATGAAGGCTCCCATATCACATAAAACTTACATTAACTAAATTTGTATGCCTTCCTTCTGCTGATGGCTTATGTCAGTTTAATTCTCAGACTTCAACAAAAAAACAAACAAGCAAACAAAAAATATAAACAAACCCTAATAGAGTAAGGATAATATATTGCCTCCCCTGTGGTAGTGAGAGATATTGGCAGGAAACAAAATCATAAGGGGTCCTAAGAGCCTTGAAAGGAAGACCAAACTCATCTGAAAACTCTTCCTGTCCGGCTTGGCTGTACCTACATAATGTGCCACTGCAAATGTTATCTGGGTTCGTATCACTGAGTTTCCTCTGTTTATCCAGGAAAAATCAGTTCAACATTATTAGATGACAGTTCTGCATCTGTACTGTTTCTACTTTCATAACAGGAATTTTCTTAACAAAACCTGATTTTCTTTGAGATTTACAGTCTTCAATGGAGCCCATCTACTAATCCTATTCCCATCTCTGGAGATGGTTCTTATAGGCTTAAAATCAGTTGTCTCTTTTGATAGTAATTGGTTCAGAAATGAGCATGTGATTCAATTTAGGTCAATGTAACTGAAGGAGAGGTTTCCTGAAGCTTCTAGAAAGGACTTTTCTGTTCTGGAATTACCTAGTATATGGATGGTAGAGAACTTTGTTCTTCTTCTGGATATTGTTTTAACCAAATTTAAGATCTGGAGCTGCTATAACTATTAAACTATAACTGCCTCAGGATGAAAGGACATGAAAAGGAGCAGAGCAAAGAGATTCCTACAGAAATGGAACAGGGATCATTGGATTTAAGCCAACTGTACCTCTGGATTTTTTCTTGTGGGTCCCTAAGAATTTATAAATTTTAAAGGTTTATTTGAGTTGTATTTTCTGTAGGGTGACTATTCATCACAATTTGTCCCAAATCAGGTGGATTTATGCCTCTTGTCCCAGCGAGGTTACAGTGGTGCCCCTTTCAAGATCAAAACCATCCTGGTTTGGATGATGAATTATGTAGTCACTGTCCTTCTTCACAGGTGTTCATCCAGTGCACCAGCACAGGGCCTTATACCCAGAAGGTACTCCTTTTGGATTTAATGCTCTGAGCTTGCTTCTTAAAATTCTTAATTTTATCTTTGAATTTGTGGTTTTTAAGTGAAGCCCAGTGATACAATGGAACATAACTCAGGGACTTGGAGCTCATATGCATTCTCGCCTCTCAGCACCTTCCTGGGGTGGGTTTTGGCCCACCTGCTCCCTGCTCCTGCCCAGCAGCGATGGCTGTACTCCACTCCTGGCCAGGGTTGGGCTCAGAGACAGGGACACTTGAAGTCTGGCTCAACAAGTTTTAGGGCAGGGCCCCAAGCACCTGTAAGGGTCTGCACTCCTGTCAGTTTCTCTGTGCCTGGGGGAGGGGAGGGTGTGTGTAATATGAAATAGAAAAATTTAAAAACACCATGACAGTAAATAGAGAAACTGTGTAAGAAAGGAAAAACCTTCTTTTCTGTTTTTGAACAATGAGCACAACATTTTCATTGTGCAAAGGGCCCTAGAAATTATGTAGCTGGCCCCAGTAATCATTCTAATACCACCTAAAGTCATCCTATGGAACACGGCAGATTCTGTGTCCACCTACCTCATAATGACCAAATGAGAACCAGGCGTAGACAGTGGGCCTCCATCATGTTCAACCACGAGGTTACCATTCACACAATACATTAAATGAATGGCACTCGAATGGCACTCCCTGGAGTTACATAACACACAGTACTAAGATCCATTTACAGAAAACTATCCTTTCCCAGAAAAGCAAGTTAAGAACAATAGTTCTAAATCTAAAAAAAAAAGAAATTCTTTGCTTTCATATATGTTCCTTTCAAGATTCCTTTAAAAAGTAATACATTTAGTTTTATTTAAGAAATATTTTTTGGCAATTAAGTTTTTTTTTTAACATCTTTATTGGAGTATAATTGCTTTACAATGGTGTGTTAGTTTCTGCTTTATAACAAAGTGAATCAGTTATACATATACATATGTTCCCATATCTCTTCCCTCTTGCATCTCCCTCCCTCCCACCTTCCCTATCCCACCCCTCTAGGTGGTCACAAACCACCAAGCTGATCTCCCTGACCTACTAGAGAATCGACTTGAGGATATGGGGAGGGGGAAGGGTAAGCTGTGACAAATTGAGAGAGTGGCATGGACATATATACACTACCAAACGTAAAATAGATAGCTAGTGGGAAGCAGCCGCATAGCACAGGGCAATTAAGTTTTAATTGATCTTTTATTCTTTACATCTTGAAATTATTATGATTTCTTAAGACATATATTACTAATACTGAAGTACATTTAAATATTTTTTGTGAGTATAGGAGGTAAACCCTTGACAAGAGTTACTTTCCATCATGATCATTTAACAACTGAGGAATTCAGTGCCATGAGAATTAGGTTCTTAGCTCTTTATTTTTTATCTATTTATTTTCACTGGATCATCCACTGATTTCTAATGTTTTGTATTTGAGGATATTTAAAGTTCAGCATTTTTACTTATGTATGAAATACATTTACTCATTCTAATAATTGTTAAGATTTTTATGATTAGGTTAAGGAGAAAAGTTTATTAAATTCTTCAAAAATCTACATAACCTCCCCGTATTCAGAAAGACCAAATAATAACCAAAAAAATCCTCTGTTTCTTTATAGAAAAGCAGTTTTTTGAAGTAAATATACCATAGTTTTATAGTTTTAAGTAAGTGAGTGAAAAAAACTGTAGCATCTTTGATTTTTAAAAAAGCAAATAAGATAGATCTCAGGAGAGTCGTCCTTAAGACTTGCTGACTGCTCTGCTATGAATCCACTTGGAACTGGAGTGTGTTAGCAGTGTTTGAAAGATATAAAGTGCTCTCCACATGATATATGTTAATTGAGTTAGAGTCTCACCTCACATAACTTAATTGGAGAATGATAAATGTTATTAAATTTCAGGATGGCTATTTGGATAACAGAATGATAGAAAGACAGGGCCACAAGAAAATGTGAAATAGTGATACGCCTGGGACAAGGAAAGCAGAATGTATTCTGTTTGGAGATTTTACCGATAACTGTTCAAGTAATCAAGGAAAGTCCAAGGCAAGTACTTCCCCTTCCCACTCTTGAAGCCTGTTTTGTATTTCTTGTGTCTTGATAAGCATCAACCTTCCTCTCTTTTCTGCAGAGAATAAATCAATCAACTTTTTCACATGAATAAAATAAATCCTCTTAAACAGTATATCTGTTTAAGAGGATTTATTTTATTCATGTGAAGAGAAAATAGACATTATTTTTAAAATATCAAAAAAACTGGATTAAATTTAAATTAAAAAAATGGGTATTTAAAGGAAGGTGTATACAGTTTAGACTAGAACAACCTAGAATTATTGAAATTTACTCACAGCTTAAATTTAGTTTGCCTCTGTTTCTCCATTGTTTAGAATAATGTGGACAGAAATGTATCTATAAGCAGTAAAGCACATGATTGACATCTTTTGTAAGTGCTAAAGACTTTTGTGAGCTTTTACTCTTGGTTATGAGAATTCAGCATTTATATGTGCATTTCATGAATCTCAGTAAGTCTAAAGAATTCTTTACTGAACTCAAATATAGCCCCCCTAACCATGTCTGTCTCTCTAGGCACCTTTGTATTCAGGTACTTCACATAAAAGGAAATCAGAGTAAAAGATTAAAAACCCTATTTATCTGATCCAAAAATATTTTAAAAAGTAAATAAGCATGGAGAAATAAAAAGTCCCAATCATAGTTCGCTATTAAACCTTTGGAAGTGTAGATATAAAACCAATTTAGAAAAATTTTTGTTAAAGCCTTTCAAAATACACCATTTATGGCATATTCTGTCTTTTAAAATTACTTATTTTTTAAATTATTATTGTTAAAAGAACCCTTCACTGTAGACTGGAAACTTCATTTGGGTAGGTATAATGCTGTCTTGTTCAACTTTATGGTCTAGAGCCCAACGAATTCCAGAATGGGTGAATCCATCTTTATTGAAAGTACAGGTTTATTTATAAATAACAGAAGGATAGTAACAAGACTCCTTTGAAAACTTAAATTTAAATGCAATAATAAGAGTAAAGAACAAGTGGAGATATTCATTTAAATTATGGAAAACTGATGAATGTTGATGTCTCAGTTTGATGTTTATGAAAACTAATCCAGCAAGAATATGAGCATTGTTAATTTTGACATCTTCAATATTTTATTTTAACTTAGCAGAAGTTTGCTAATATGTAATAAACTCTACTCTGAAAATATGATTGAGTACACATTTTTATATTTATAAAATAAAGGGAGACTTCCATCATACTAACATAACCAAAATTACTTTTTAAAAAAAATTTTTATTGGAGTACATTTGAATTACATGTTATGTTAGTTTCTGGTGTACAGTAAAGTGAATCAGTTATACATAAACATATATCCACTCTATTTTAAATTCTTTTCCCATATAGGTTATTACAGAGTATTGAGTCGAATTCTCTGTGCTATACAGTAGATCCTTTTTAGTTATCTATTTTATATATAGTAGTGTGTATATATCACTTCCTATCTCTCAATTTATACCTCCCCCCCATTCACCCCCTAGTAACCATAAGTTTGTTTTCTACATCTGTAACTTATTTCGGTTTTGTAAATAAGTTCATTTGTACTATTTTTTTTTAGATTCTGCGTAGAAGTGATATTGTGTGATATTTGTCTTTCTCTGTCTGACTTACTTCACTCCATATGACAGTTTCTAGGTCCATCCATGTTGCTGCAAATGGCATTATTTTGTTTTTGTTTTTTATGCCTGAGTAATATTCCATTGTATATATGTACCACGTCTTCCCTATCCACTCCTCTGTTCATATACATTTAGGTTGCTTCCATGTCTTGGCTATTGTAAATAAGGCTGCAATGAACATTGGTGTGCATGTATCTTTTTAAATAATGGTTTCCTCTGGGTATGTGTCCAGGAGTGGGATTGCTGTATCATATGATAGTTTTATATTTAGTTTTTTAAATATAGAACTGTACTGTTCTTCATAATGGTTGTACCAATTTACATTCCCACCAAGAGTGTAGGAGGGTTCCCTTTTCTCCACACTCTCTCCAGCATTTATTGTTTGTAGATTTTTTGATGATGGCCATTCTGACTGGTATGAGGCGATACCTCATTGTAGTTTTGATTTGCGTTTCTCTAATAATTAGTGATGTTGAGCATCCTTTCATGTGCTTTTTGGCCCTTTGTAAGTCTTCTTTGGAGAAATGTCTATTTCGATATTCTGCCCATTTTTAATTGGGTTACTTTTTTTGATATTAAGCCGCATGTTCTGTTTGTATATTTTGGAGATTAATCCCTTGTCGGTCACTTGGTTTGCAAATGTTTTCTCCCATTCCGTGGGTTGTCTTTTTGTTTTGTTTGTGGTTTCCTTTGCTCTGCAAAATCTTTTAAGTTTAATTAGGTCCCATTTGTTTATTTTTGTTTTTATTGTCATTACTCTAGGAGGTGGATCAACAGAGATATTGCTGAGATTTATGTCAGAGAGGGTTCTGCCTATGTTTTCCTCTAAGAGTTTTATAGTATCTGGCATTACATTTAGGTCTTTAATCCATTTTGAGTTTATTTTTTATATAGTGTTAGAGAGTGTTCTAATTTCATTCTTTTACACATAGCTATCAAGTTTTCCCAGCACCAATTATCGAAGGGACTGTCTTTTCTCCATTGTATATTCTTGTGTCCTTTGTCATAGATAAGTTGACCATAGGTGCATGGGTTTATCTCCGGGCTTTCTATCCTGTTCCACTGATCTATCTTTCTGTTTTTGTGCCAGTACAAAACTGTTTTGATTACTGTAGCTTTGAGACCCCAAATAGCCAAAGCAATCTTGAGACAGAAAAATGGAGCTGGAGGAATCAGGCTCCCTGACTTTAGGCTATACTACAAAATTACTTTTAAAATGACCTTATTTTTAATCTGGTTACCAAACACTAATTTACATTTTTCCACTAAGCAGACTCAGTCTTGGAGAAAATTTTTAAACAAGATATAGATATATCTTTCAAATTATTAATGTAGCATATAAAGGGCGTAAAGGGACATAGACCTCTTTCTGTTCAGGATGTTTCTTACATGGAAAGTTAGCAGAATTTCCACAGCTCAACTGTCATTTGGTCTTTTTTAAGAACACTGTTGATGTTTAAACTCTTTTATGGGTGCCAAGATTCACTGTTTAAATATTCAGCTTTAGAACGATTGCCAAAAAATGACATAGTGCTATTTCCCTTCTCTTGAGAGTATGTTTGATTTATAAAATTAACTTGTGTTAAAAGTAAGGCATATTTTGCCAGGATTTCATTAGACAAGCAGATACTTCACATCAAATTCATGTAATATTTTTTTCACTTATCAATGCTTCAAATAAAATACTTGCGTTTTTCAGTTCATGCTATCCATGTAGAAAAACTCTTTTAAAATGGGCCAAAAGAGGGAAATATTTTAATGTCATTTCTATTAAAGTGCAGAAAGCTTGCTTATCAGTTTCCTGGCCTAATTCTTTGCACATTCAGAGAGTCTCAGAAGTCTGAGAGAGGACTACATTTTCCTTAATATGAGGTCTGGCGAAGATTAGACTTAAATGAATATAATTATCTAAACAAATAAAAAACACTGGTTAATTATTATACTATAATTTCAAGACTTCTATAAAAATCACATTCCTTCATATTAAAATAACATTTCTATATATAAATTCATAAGATTTAATAAGAGCATACTCATAATTATTTTAGCCACTGCTCTAATTAAGATCTGTTTCCTGTCTCACTCAGACATAAGTCATGCTCAAACTTTTCTTCCTTGATTGTCTTTATTTTCTTCCCTACTTGGAATGACATGGGCTTTTCATTCATCAATTTTTCCTTTCTAAGAACTCAGTGTCACTTGGTGCTTCTGATCTGGCCCTGGTTTTGTTTCAGTTTGTCAGTTCTTATACAGCTTCCATCGAGTACCACCTATAACTTTGGGCAAGTTAGTTGAGCTCTCTATCTTTCAATTTACTTATCTATAAAACAGAAATACGCAAAGTATGTACTCATAAGATTATTGTGAGGATTACGTAAGCCGAGTGCATAAAGCAGTTAAAATAATATTCAACACACAGCAAGCTTCAAGACTTTATTATCCTTAGCACAGGCTTTCAATGTTCTTTTCTCCACAAAGTCTATGCCATTTTACACTTCCTTCACCTTGTGAATACTTACTGCATTTCTATGCAGTAGTATATAATCTGTTACTTAATTATGAATTTATTTTCCATAGTTGAGTCTTGTTTCATCAAGGCAATTGCAGTCCCCTTGAAGATAGCCCATCTTGTGTAACTTGGTGTTTGCATTCTACAATGTTTGGGTGCACGACATCTTTGATAGCTTAAAATCATACTTCTACTACTAACAAAAACAGTAGTTATTATCATAACAAAAATAGCTAGCATCTATTAAACTGCGACTATTGCCACTTTAGTGCTCTACATGCACTGTCTTTTTAAAACCTTATAATATTCTGAAATGGATCCTATTTTCATAGCTATTTTACCAATGAGGGAACTGAGAAAAGGGAAGTTGGAGTGACTTTCCCAAGGTCACATAACTACCAGTAAGTGTCGTCATTGGTATGCCTATATGGGTTGCCTGGCCTGAAAACGCATGGCACTTCTATCTTCCTCACAGTCCCAGAGCTTCTCACTCTTGATTATTGCATGAACTCTTCATTCTTATTTCTGTACTTCTGTCCAGTCAGTTCCACATAGCACCACATGTTCTGTGTTCAGTGTCCTGTAGCACTAGGGAGAAGGGTGGTGATTAGTAATAATTTGAAGCCTGCCTCACTATGGAATCTCTATAGGGTTTTTTTTTTCTGTTCGGTTAAAGGAATGTAAATAGACTGGAGTCTGTCAACACCATTTAAATCTTTATCTAAATTGGATTCTTTAAATTTGTAATTGCTTTTCATTATATTTGTATAGCAGTTGCTTCATTAATATGAATGTCTTGCAGGTTTTATTTTCCAACTTCTTAACAAGAACTTGTCATAAAACAAAATAGTCAATTTCACAGAATATTATATTGGAGAGACTTTAGAGACCCTCTAGTCTCGTATCTTTATTTTGTCAGTGAGGAAACCAGACCTTTAAGAGGGGTCTTTCCCACATGCCTTAATTAGGCTGACAGATAAGCTGCTGCAATAGAGATTCAAAAGTATAGGAACTATAAAAACATGACTTTTTCCTCTCTCTTTTCTGTGGAAGCCCTTATGTGAAAGGCCGAGATCATCCAGGGAATCTCTGCTCCACTTTGTCAGAGAGCCAGGCTTTTATCCTTTGTTGCTCCAGTCTCTCCTACAGTATTGTCATATTCTGCATGATAGAAGCTGAGATACTGCCTTGACACATCTACCAACAGGAAAGGGAAAGAGAGTATGTGATGGAAGTGTTCTGCATCTAAAAGCTAAGATCCAAAAGGGCACATGACACATCCACTCATATTCTGTTGGTGAGTTGAATCACATAGTCACACCTAACTTCAGGTGAGACTACAGAATGCATTCTAGGTCGGCAGCCCTAGAGACAATTTGGGCACTATAGAAACAGGGGTGCTGGACTTTGATGAACACCTGGAGGTCCCACCAGGTCACATAGAATATATAGATGGATGACTTATACTGCCAAAATCATTTACATTACTTTATGTTGAATAAATATATAATGCTAATGGTTTACAGGATATTGGTCTAATATTGTTATTTTCTTACTTACATGTTGTTGTGCTGGTGCTATTTCCTACTGAAACTTTTGAGAATAAAAACATTTTGTCTGTCAAAACTGTTCTATATCTTCAGGACAGTTGATGTTGTAGGGACACATGTTGTGGTTGACTTTTTTAAATGTAATAAAGATATACACATACAAAGAACATATGCTTATTATATATTCAGAGCTTTTTGAGATGAGGAAGATAAAGACATTCAAGGGTTTGTATCTATTAGTAACATAAGACTTTCTGAGTTACCGACTATAAGAAGAGGCATCCTTATATATGAAGGTTGCATGAATAATTTCATTTGTAACCATGGTGAGGTAGGTTATCCACACTTGGAGTAAGAGCTATTAGGAATCAAAATCAGAAGGCTGCCTTATTTATACTTTTTTTATTTTAAAGCAGCATTTCTATATAATGCCTTGATTTTGGAATAAAATCTAATTAGAATTAAACTTAAGAAGTTCAAAGTTAGACAGTTATTTGCATTCAGCTTCTATAACTGTAACAAAACACAGCACAACAGTCTACAGCACAACAGCTGTAGACTGTTGTGTTTACAGAATTACATAATGGCAGAGGATAAGATGCAGTTCGATCCATTTGGTTCCTTCCTTCATGTGTATTCATTAGCTGGGACAACCATTTTTGTATGTAACTCAGATGGGAGTCTCCAGAATTGTCATTTGGCCCATAAGCCCCACTTTAAACTTTCTAAAATTTACTTATCAAAAATAACTGATTTTATTTGTTACAGTGTTCAGTATCCATATAGTACATAAACAAAATGGGAATATCAAAGTGTATATCATAAACAGGGAATTACATATAACTCTGGGATTGTACATTACTTGTACAGGAAACATATCATTGAAATATAAACAATAGCAACAATATTGTCATAAAATGGTTGTATATTGTCCACATGATTCATAGATTTTATAAATTAAGAGATCTGGGATGATTAATTCTAATTGAATATCTGTCCAATGAATGTTGACTCTTAAAGATGCATTCACATATGACTGCCTTGTTTATCAGCAGATATTAACTGTTCATTTTGAGTTCTGGAATCTGAGGGATTTGAATTTGAATCCAGGCTTAGTCACTTACAAGATATGTGCGTTTCTTAGTTCAGTTACATAAATTCGCAGGTTCTCAGACTTCTGCTCTAGATAATAGGAAAATAAATTCTTACAGACTTTTAGGAGGCAGTAGAAATTGGTTTAAAAGGCTAAAAAGATGGCTAATACAGCTACAGATGTGTAGTGTGTGCCCCCAAAATGGTAGCCATTTCCAGTCCATCTCTGCTCCCACATTATCCTGGGCAAAGACTGAATCTCATTTATCTCCACATCTCAACAATGCCTAGTTAAATGCCTTGTACAACAGACAGATATTTGTTGAATTGACCTGAATCTGAAATAGAGGATAAAAGAAAATACCAGTATAATTCAAGAGAAAACATATCTCTTGGTTTATATTATCTGGATATCTCAGATGAAAAATATATTTTATTTTCCCTTCTGGTCTGAAATATCAGATAATGACCTAAGTCCTCCAATTTAGTTTGTGTGCAAAGACTCAGTCTAAGATGAATGTTTACGGTTTTCCTTTGGAACTAAAGTGCTTTGGCAATTGTTCAATTCACTAGATGTGCTATTAAAACAGCATAACTGATTCAGCAATTTCACTCAGGTGCAGGTTTGCCTAATGTTGCAGACCTCCTCCAATAACCTGGAAAAATAAATAGGGAATTCAGAGGTTACACTGCTTATATAGTCATTAGGAATAAGCTCCATAGTGACTTGAAGTGATTTTCTTAATGTAATTTCTCCCTTTTTCTTTATACTTGGGTCTTAAATTATAACTGACTACCTTCCTTGAGTACTTCATGACAGGACTCATGCAGACCTCTAAGTATATATAGAAGAGAACAGATGTTAAATCACTTCCTCACCTAAAATACAAATAAGGAAAACACACAAGAAAATAAAATCAGCTGTGTTCCCCAAAAACCCATTTTTCTCATAAGTTTTTGTAAATTTTTATTTCTATCTTGAAAAAACATTTTCCCTTATTAAAACAGTGTTCATCCTAGAGTTTACGTGTCACATCACCTGACAAAACTGTTAAACAGTAATATTATACACTACATAAATTTAGATTATAAATGTGCTCACATTTCTTACGTTCCTAAAAATGTCCACTGGCATTAGTTCTAGGGAGTCCAGTGTTGCTGTCACCCACCCCTCCCACCACTATTTAAGAATCTAGGGCTTAAACAATCCAAAGATGAAGGCAGAGTCCTGCTTCTAAAAACCAGCCAGAAAGTTCACTGCTTAATGTTGTTTCTCATGATCACACAGTGAGACTATATTAATTTGGAACTGCCTAGTCTCTTTGGCATTTTCATAATCTGCAATGAGCCCTTGATGATCTGGGTCAATGCCTAAACTCAAGGATTAGCTCAGGCATTGCTCAAAACCAAAATTTGGGATTACATTTTCAATTCTCTTAGTTAATCATCTGCAAACACAGTGCTAGGTATGCTGAACTCTAAAGACCTAAGCCTCTCTCAACAGAACATTAGGGTAATGCATTAGCTTAATCACTAGTTTACAGTCTCCTTTCCTCGTGGGATTGTTTTTAAGGGTCTTGGTCAGGATACGGTAGTGACCTACAATGAGTTCCTACCTTTGAAATCCAATTCCTCTTTAGATTTGCATTCCAAGGTTTTCATAGAGTAATAACATCTTTTGAATCAAAATAAATGTTGTTATACATTTTACCCTGCTAATTGGTACATTTTTTCACATTTTATGTGAATTTGATGCAAGAAATATTTACATAATTAGTATTACTGTCTTCGAAGGGATATGAATTCTTCAAATCTTAAAATAATCAAGAATTTGATGATTTCAAAACTGGTAGACAATTGGATTATAGACTACATTTCTTCTATTAAATTATAGTATTTTCACAGGAGCTATAAATAGAAATATTTCCATCTTTTATCAGAATTAGGAATATCCCCTTCCTTCCTCTTGAGAATGGGTTGGACTTTGTGACTCATTTCTAATAAACCTAATATGTCAGAAGTGACAGTGTGGGATTTCTGAGACTAAGTCCTAAAAAGCACTGTGGCTACTCCCTTGCTCTCTCTCTTAGATTATTACTTCTGAGTGGATCCAAGTGCATTGAAGTTGGATTTGGAGAGGGTTCCCACCATTCCCTGAACCATGTAGTAGTTCACTGTGCCAAAACTGTGTAAACAATATGGTTTATGCTGACTACCTGCTTTCCTTCTGGGAAGCTAGAATTTCAGTACATGCTAGGCCAAGGGTGCTTATGTGACCAATCCCTAATAAAACCCCTAGGCAATTAGTTTTTAATGAGCTTCCCTGGTAACAATATTTCACACATTCTGTCACGTTCATGGCTGGAGGAATTAAGCATGTCTCATGTGAGTCACGGGAGAGGACTTTTAGAAGTTTGAGCCTGTTTTCATGTGGAATTTGCCCCTTGTGCCTTTTCCCTTTACTGATTTTGCTTTGTATCTTTGAACCAAGCTGGCACATCACTTTTATTTATATACTGTCCTATGAAAACAAAGTTGGGATGAAGGAATAAGAAGCAACAGTCACCAAACAGAAACACTGGGAACCTCTATGTGTGCACTTTTAGGTGCTAAATACCAAAACTGAGAGATACACCTTCAGGGTAAATGATATTCGATGAAAGAACATTTGAGTCACAGTGCCTAAATCAAAGCTGTGATCTTTGCTAACTCTCCCGTTTTCTTTCCACAATGTCCTTAAGCAAGTGCTTCATCCAATAGAAAGGCCTTCATAACTGTAAATTATGAACTATTTCTGTTTACTTATCTGTAAAAACAGTTAATAATAGTACCTACTCTCATAAGTTTATTCTGAATATTAACTACAAAATGAATACAAAGTGATTTGAAAATCACTGTTTCTGGAACATCTTGAGAGTTGAGTAAATGTGAATTATTAATTACCATAGAAAATAGGAAAGAAATACGGAAAAATTCTTCAAGATAACAGGGAGACTAAAAGAATGGGGAAAAAATAAAACAACTAAGACATAAAAGATAACAAAAAAGGCCAAAAATAAGCTAGTAGGAGTCAGTAGCTCAGAAAAGGAATGAAAAAAATAGTCATGGGAATTCCCTGGTGGTCCAGTGGTTAGGACTTGGTGCTCTCACTGCTGTGGCCCGGGTTCAATCCCAGGTCAGGAAACTAAATCCCACAAGCTGCATGGCATGGCCAAAAGGAAAAAAAAAAAGTCATATCAGACAGAACAGCAACTACACAAAACAATACAAATGATAAAGAAATAAAGAATCAGCCTGAGGAAACCATCAAAGTACTGAGACAAAGAACAGATATATATATATATATATATATTTTTTTTTGTGTGTGTGTGTGTGTGTGTGGTATGTGGGCCTCCCTCTGCTGTGGCCTCTCCCGCTGTGGGGCACAGGCTCTGGACACGCAGGCCCAGCGGCCACGGCTCACGGGCCCAGCCGCTCCGCAGCACGTGGGACCCTCCCAGACCGGGGCGCGAACCCGGTTCCCCTGCATCGGCAGGTGGACGCGCAACCACTGCGCCACCAGGGAAGCCCCCAGAGATATTTTTAAAAACTAGAAAATAATAAATGTGAAAGATAGGCAAATAGATTCAACACGTGTAATTATGCTTCTGAAAAAGAAAACGGAAAAATAAAACAATAAAATGTATATTCAAAATGTATTAGATGAAAATTTTCCTGAAATAAAAACTTGAAGAGCGAAAAGATACACATAGTAATCAAATATAAGACATATCTTAGTGAAATTGAACTGAACTTCAGGAATAAATAATCCTGTGACTAATCAAATGAGAAACAGAAAAAAAGCAAGAAACATACATTGTTGTTGAACCACTGTTTAAGAAATTTTAAGGCATAAAAGTAAAGACTCAATACATTTACACCCATCTAAGTTCCTTTGATTAAAAGGCAACAATCAAGCATTCTCAAGTTTGCCAGAATTTAGGGAATACAGCATTTAAGTATCTACCAAAGTAAATTTTAAAAGACAAGACTCTCCTTGCCTGCCTTTTGAAGTGGGTTGAAGGTTGGAAATAAATCCACCTGCAAGGTGGAAGAACCAAGGAGAAGACCTATGGTTAAGACCTCAGTTATCCAGGTTACCTAACAGAGAAGAAAGATACTATATGGAATGGGGAAGACCAGTGGTGTTGGATTGGAATTTAAAGTATAGGTGTGAGTTTTCTTTTCATTAGTTCATTTTCTGAATATTCTATGCTAAATTATAGATATATATATATATATAATATATATAAATGAAAACTCCACTGGAACAATTAAACCATCTCTATGTTGGGCTTCATTAATTTCTTCCCAATATTTGCCTTCTGTTTTTCAACATTAGAGCATTTTTCTTGACAGACAAGAGGTAAGCAAAAAGGAATATGAACAATTCTACTTTTGATGCCCATACATTGTGAGTATAAATCAATCAGTCAAGAAACCCTTCAGTTAGTCCTGAGATGGGATGGTTTCAGCGAATTATACAGGGGATGTAGTAGCACTATCCAAAAGCAAAGCATTTTCAAATAAAATCTGAACAGGAAGTCATATTTCCCTCTTAAATGGGTGGAATATAACTTTTTCCCTCTTTTCAAAGTAGCACATTACATAGCTCTGGGCAGAAAGCACAAATAAGACCATAGGAGGCCTCTCTGCAATTAAGATGAGCACATGCTCAATTCTTAGAATTTCCTGGTAGCTTAAAAAATAAAGAAATACTTAAACAGGTATATAAAATGCATGGAATATTTTTAAAGCTTACATTTAATATAATCACACATTTAATAAACAAAAACAAGGCAATGGAATTTTATTATCCACTGAATAATTAGGTTTGAATTAGAGATAAAATCATATACCTAAATTTGAGGCCCTGTGAATGTGAGACCTGGGCCAAACTGCTCTCCTGTCCTGGAAGGAGCTCTAGAAGAACACAGAAAATACAGAAGTACAAATTTCTGCCATCCAGCCTAGATTCTAAGTCAGAGATTTGCATTATTGCAAGATGCTAACCTTCCAATCAATTAATTTTAGACCAAAGTAATTAAAGCAAATTTAAGTTAGGTTGTTAAAGATGGAAAATGGTCTGCAAATAAAAATAAGAGCCTTGAAACCACCAACGCAGATCTGGTGGAAGAGAAAAAAAAAAAAATGAAGTTCACTTAGTAGAGGATTAATCAAACCTGAAAGAAGGAGAATCCAAATCAGACTGGATCAGAGACACCAAGTGTTCTCAATAGTTCCTGGTTGAGGCAAAACTGGATATTAGTTTCAGAACCCAAAGAACAGGATCCATTACTCATTCTTAAACTTTTATGCTGATGTTAAATGTTGTATAACATGGGGTCAATCATTATTTTTTAAATCTGCTTTTATTTTTTTAAATTTCCCAAGTTTAAAACTTCTAAGTATTGCAGAATATGGAGAGATCTGAACTGGATAGACACTACCTAAAGAATCTATGTTTATATTACATTTTCTCAATTATTCATCTGCTCCAAATAAAGCCCAGCCCCTTCCTTATTCATCCACTCACTAAGCACTTATTTAGCATCTCCTAGGTCTAAGAAATTTGCTATTTATTATAATTGCAAAAATGTACAAGGTACATTCTTGCCCTCAAATGACCCAGAATAGTGTTTCCTGTCCTGGGATTGGAATACATACCAGGTGCTATGGAAGCACGGAGGAGAGCACCTAACTTAAACTGGCATCATCAGAGAAGTCTTCTCAGGGAAGATGACATTTTGAATGAGTTTTAAACCATGAGAAGTGGTCAAGGGAACATAATGCATAAAAATATGGAAGAGTGACAGAGTGTGATACACTTTGGAAGCTGAATATTGTTTTGAAAACCTAACAGTATGGCATGATAAATAGAGGTCAGTTCATGGCAGACCTCGAATATAAGCTGAAGATTCCTTTTTGCTTCTCAATACATTGAAGAAAAGCTTTAATGTGTTTTGAAAATCTTACTTGTTAGCACTTTTTGAAGGAAAGCACAGTGAGAATCTTTATGCACTTAGCCTAGACAGAACTCATACACAATCTGGCAGAATTCACCCACTGTATCAGTATGACAAATATTTGGCTTCTACCTACTTCAGTTTTATCCCCAGGTATGAAACATGAGCTCTTACTGTCAGCTATGGCTTCTGGCATCTGTGGCTCTGGATTCCCAGAAGCTCTTTGTGACCTCAGAGCTCTAAAATCTTCACTGCACTTTCCTCCCTGACATCCAGTGCTGTGATGAGAAATCTGATTCTTCAGTGGATGCTTATATCTTTGTAGGTGGCCTACCTTTGCCCACCAGAACATTTAAGGACTCTTTTCCTTGTTCTAAAATTTTGAGAGGACTTTTCTTAGGTTAGGGTTTGTTTCATGTATGAATATAGCCTAAGCTCCTAGAAAAATTAGGCACTTAGTCTTTCTGTACATACCTCTCAAAATGTTTTCTTCCAGTAAATCCTTGATTATTACTAAATCTCAATTTTCTCCATGGTCTCCTGTTGACACTTTTTTTTTTTTTTTTTTTGCGGTACGCAGGCCTCTCACTGTTGTGGCCTCTCCCATTGCGGAGCACAGGCTCCGGACGCGCAGGCTCAGTGGCCATGGCTGACGGGCCCAGCCGCTCTGCGGCATGTGGGATCTTCCCAGAACCGGGGCACGAACCCGTGTACCCTGCATCAGCAGGCAGACTCTCAACCACTGCGCCACCAGGGAAACCCCCCTGTTGACACTCTTTAGAAGATGTTAGACCCTCCGAATTTATCCTCTGTGCCTCTAGGCCTTTAATTCTTATATTTTTAGTTTATTTTCTTTTTAATCTATATTCTGGAAACTGTCTCAATTTCATCTTCCAGGCCTTATTTTTGACTTGTTTAAAAAATAACTTTATTTATTTATTTATTTTTGGCTGCATTGGGTCTTTGTTACTGCGTGCAGGTTTTCTCTAGTTGCGGCGAGCTCGGGCTACTCTTTGTTGCTGTGTGCAGGCTTCTCATTGCGGTGGCTTCTCGTTGCGGAGCACGGGCTCTAGGCACGCGGGCTTCAGTAGTTGTGGCACATGGGCTCAGTAGTTGTGGTTTGTGGGCTCTAGAGCACAGGCTCAGTAGTTGTGGAGCACGGGCTTAGTTGCTCTGGGGCACGTGGGATCTTCCTGGACCAGGGCTCAAACCCATGACCCCTGCATTGGCAGGCGGATTCTCAACCACTGTGCTACCAGGGAAGCCCTATTTTTGACTTTTCAATTCATCAATATTTTAATTTCTAAAAGAATGATCATACTGACAATATTAATTTAAATATTTTATTTTCTTCACTCTTTCCTTTGGTGGTTCTTTTGGTTATGACAGTCATTCTCATTTGTCCTTCGGGCTTTCCTCAAATAGCAAATCTTTGCCCATTTATTTTTTAAAAATAAAGCCCTAAGTTGATTAATATTGATAGCTGCAGTGAATTTTCTCTCCCACTGTGTGGGTAAGTTTATTTGTTTGCCCCAATACTATCTCTTCCTTAAATGAGAGGTCTGACCTGGAGCTCTGCTTCAATGGGAAGATTTATGCATTGACTTTGGACATCAGTTTGAGTAAGTGAGCAGGCCAACTAGATGGGCCATACTCCCTGAATGTCACACCAAATACCCATCGCTCCTTAAAAGCTTAGACAATGGTCTTTCAGCTCTTGCTCAAGGCTAAACATAGGCTAATAGTTGAACTGGGACTGAATGCTGTTCCAGAACTAATCAAAATTGGGCCCTGTAGGACTAGTTTTGACCTTCCCATACTCTTCAATATTTTGAATACAACATCAACCTTGAAATCTTAGCTACCATTCTGCTGAACTTTTTCATGTCCACCTTCTTAAAATTTAGGAAAATGTTTGATTAATTTTCTCACTAGCTATTTTTTATTGAGGTATAATTGACATTTATATTAGTTTTAGGCATACACCTTTCAATATTTGTATACACTGAGAAATGATCACCACAATAAGTCTAGATATCATCTGTCACCATATAAAGTTACAAACTTTTTTCTTGTGATGAGAACTTTTTAAGATTTACTGTTTTAGCAACTTTCCAATAGGCTATAAAATATTATTGACTATAATCACCATGCTATACATAACATTTCCTTGACTTATTCTATAACTGGAAGTTTGTACCTCTTGACCCCCTTCACCCATTTTGCCCACTCACCAGCCCCCCTCCTCTCTGGCAACCATCAATTTGTTCTCTTCATCTGTGAGTTGATCTTGTTTTGTTTTATTCGTTTATTTTGGTTTGGTTTTTAGATTCCACAAATAACTGATAACATATAGTATTTGTCTTTCTCTTAGCATGATACCCTCAAGGTCCATTTATGTTGTCACAAATGGCAAAATTTGAAAATCAAAACCATAATAATAAGAAATCACTTCAATACCTGTTAGAATGGCTATTATAAAAGAGACAAGAAATGGCAAGTGTTGGCAAGGATGTGGAGAAAATTGAACCCTCATGCACTGCTGGTGGGAATGTAAATTGGTGCAGCCACTACAGAAAACAGTATGGATGTTACTCAAAAAAGTAAAAATAGAACTATCATATGATCCAGCAATTCTACTTCTAAGCATTTATTCAAAGAAAATTAAAACAGTAATTTGAAAAGACATATACACTCATATGTCCATTACAGCATTTTTTACAATAGCCAAGCTATGGAAACAACCTAAGTGTCCATCAATGGATAAATGGATAAAGAAGAGGTGGTACATATCTATACTGAGATACTACTCAGCCATAAAAATGACTGATATCTCACTGGCTATTTTTCATAAACAAAAAGTCAAACAATAACAACATATGATTTCAGGGCATATGAATAGAAATAATTTCCCCTATTTTCCTCAAGGAGAAAAGGAAAATTAGTGTCTCTTTCTATATCTGAACACACTTGACATTTGATTTTATTCATATTTATGCATACATTACTTTTTTGAATTTTATTTTTAAATAGCATATGTTCATTTTAAAAAGTATGTTAACTTAGAATACTTTCTTAGATTTAAGAATTATCGGTTTAGGTAAATTAGACATATAGCCAATAAATTTTTCAAAGAGATTAGTAGATGTATTAAGGAATAAAATATTAGCAATTGGTTCATTTAACAAGCTGTTTTTGAAGCTCTTATGATTTATTACTATAGTCTATATTTGAGATTAGTATTACAGATTTGAACTAAAATTGCAAAGAAATTCCTCAATCCTACCAGTTCCATATCTGATGCCAATGGTAATAAGACTTTTCAAAATATTAATCTTTATCTCAGGACATTGTTATAGGTTCAATTCATTTACTTCATCCTTAGATTTTCCTGCTTTTCTCCTTAAGAATTTATAGATTCCTCCTTTCACAGGGAGGCCATTTCATGGGCCTATTTTCAACTCTACTTTTGTTTCTTTGCATCAGCAATAGAGTTAGCATTATTCTCATCACCAAGATCTAGTTCATTATCTGAAAAGAACAGATATTCTTCACATTCAATTTTGGATATATGATTTTTCTTATTTGTGTTCTCAGAAGGCATACCCTCTTTATTTGCTGGAAATGAAAATTCATTCTTTTCCATAAGAGAATTATCATTCATCTAATTAATATATTTTGATTACCACTTCTCCCTTCATCACTACAACTAAGATAGTTATTTCTCTGTTATTTTTATGATTTAATTAATTAGTGTGAATCCTAAGTATTTCTGACATTTTCTGATATCTAATATACAGGTAGCACAAAAAAACATACTACCTAGGGCTTCCCTGGTGGCGCAGTGGTTGAGAGTCCGCCTGCCGATGCAGGGGACATGGGTTCATGCCCCGGTCCGGGAAGATCCCACATGCCGTGGAGTGGCTAGGCGCATGAGCCTTGGCTGCTGAGCCTGCGCATCTGGAGCCTGTGCTCTGCAATGGGAGAGGCCACAACAGTGAGAGGCCCGCGTACCGCAAAAAAAAAAAAAAAAAAAAAAAAAAATACTACCTAATAAAGTGATGTGTAAATAAACTTCAGCCCTAAGAGGTCCTGAACTTGGGAAGAAGAGCACCTTTATTGGATTTATCCTCTTTTATTTAAATGAAACAAAAAGCATGCCAAACAGAATATTTAGTTAACCTTTCTCCATTCCCCACAATATAATATAATGATTGTCCAACACATAAGAGATTTTATGAGCAAAGCACTTTCTTTAACTGGAATCAAAATAGCATCAAGATATAAATGAGAATGGGTGGGGGAAGGGGGAAAGTAATCTTATGGATGTCTAAAAGAGCAGCTTTGAAAACAGGGTGTTCAACCAAGCAAATTGATTCCACCAATATCTTCCTCTCTGGTATAGGCTAACATGCTTGCAACCAAGATTGTTGGTTGGTGAAACCAACTGAAAGATGCAATTAACTACCCTAGAAGAGGTACTTGATAATGTAATAAAGATTAAGTGAACTTGCTGCATTTAAGTATAGCAT
This sequence comes from Physeter macrocephalus, assembly GCF_002837175.3. Taxonomy (NCBI): domain Eukaryota; kingdom Metazoa; phylum Chordata; class Mammalia; order Artiodactyla; family Physeteridae; genus Physeter; species Physeter macrocephalus. The sequence continues at coordinate 69,324,960 of NC_041214.2, read as the reverse complement.
ACTGCTTCCAGTGATCCTCTGGAAAAAGTTAGCCATGTGCTCTAGACAAACAGGCATTTAAAAAAAATTTTTTTCTATGACTTCAAGGATAAGATTCCCAAAGGGTATGAGGTTAATGAGTTTGAACACTTAAAAAAGAAAACAGCAATTTTGACTATACAAAATTGGGAAGAGGAAAGAATTGCAGAGCCATCAAACACACACACACACACACACACACACACACACTTCTGTCAGTGAACTTCTCTAATGGAGAAACAATTTTGTAATATGGCAGGGTCACAAGGATTACTCAGAGTACACTTCTTAAAACTGTAAAGAGACAATATTGCAGCCTATGAAACAAAAACCACATTCACAGAAAGATAGACAAGATGAAAAGGCAGACGGGTATGTACCAGATGAAGGAACAAGAGAAAACCCCAGAAAAACAACTAAAGGAAGTGGAGATAGGCAACCTTCCAGAAAACGAATTCAGAATAATGATAGTGAAGATGGTCCAGGACCTCGGAAAAAGAATGGAGGCAAAGATCGAGAAGATGCAAGAAATGTTTAACAAAGACCTAGAAGAATTAAAGAACAAACAAACAGAGATGAACAGTAAAATAACGGAAACGAAAATTACACTAGAAGGAATCAATAGCAGAATAAATGAGGCAAAATAACGGATAAGTGACCTGGAAGACAGAATGGTGGAATTCACTGCTGCAGAACAGAATAAAGAAAAAAGAATGAGAAGATATGAAAACAGCCTAAAAGACCTCTGGGACAACATTAAACACAACAACATTCACATTATAGGGGTCCCAGAAGGAGAAGAGAGAGAGAAACGACCTGAGAAAATATTTCAAGAGATTATAGTCGAAAATTTCCCTAACATGGGAAAAGAAATAGCCACCCAAGTGCAGGAAGTGCAGAGAGTCCCATACAGGATAAACCCAAGGAGAAACAGGCTGAGAAACACAGTAATCAAATTGCCAAAAATTAAAGAAAAAGAAAAATTATTGAAAGCAGCAAGGGAATAATGAAAAATAAAATACAAGGGAACTCCCATAAGGTTAACAGCTGATTTCTCATGAGAAACTCTACAAGCCAGAAGGGAGTGGCATTATATACTTAAAGTGATGAAAACGAAGAACCTTCAACCAAGATTACTCTACCCAGCAAGGATTTCATTCAGATTCGATGGAGAAATCAAAAGCTTTCTTTACAGACAAGCAAAAGCTAAGAGAACTCATCACCACCAAACCAGCTCTACAACAAATGCTAAAGGATCTTCTCTAAGTGGGAAACACAAGAGAAGAAAAGGACCTACAAAAACAAACCCAAAACAATTAGGAAAAGCGTCATAGGAACATACATATCAATAATTAACTTAAACGTGAATGGATTAAATACTCCAGCCAAAAGACAGGCTTGCTAAATGGATACAAAAACAAAATCCTTATATATGCTGTCTACAAGAGACTCACTTCAGAACAAGGGACATACAGACTGAAAGTGCAGGGATGGAAAAAGATACTCCATGCAAATGGAAATCAAAAGAAAGCTGGAGTAGCAATACTCATATCAGATAAAATAGACTTTAAAATAAAGAATGTTACAAGAGACAAGGAAGGACACTACATAATGATCAAAGGATCAATCCAAGAAGAATATAAAACAATCATAAATAAATGAGCACACAACATAGGAGCACCTCAATACACAACGCAACTGCTAACAGCTATAAAAGAGGAATTCGACAGTAACACAATAAGAGTGGGTGACTTTAACATCTCACTTACACCAATGGACTGATCATCCAAACACAAAATTAAAAAAGAAATGAAAGTTTTAAATGACACAACAGACCAGATAGATTTAACTGATATTTATAGGACATTCCATCCAAACACAGCAGATTACACTTTCTTCTCAAGTGTGCACGGAACATTCTCCAGGATAGATCACATCTTGGGTCACAAATCAAGCCTCAGTAAATTTAAGAAAACTGAAATCATATCAATCATCTTTTCTGACCACAACGCTATGAGATTAGAAATGAATACAGGGAAAAAAATGGAAAAAACTCAAAACACACGGAGGTTAAACATTGCATTACTAAATAACCAAGAGATCACTGAAGAAATCAAATAGGAAATCAATAAATACCTACACAAAAATGACAATGAAAACACGACAATCCAAAACCTATGGGATACAACAGAAGCAGTTCTAAGAAGAAAGTTTAGAGCTATAAAAGCCTACCTCAAGAAACAAAAAAATCTCTAAACAATCTAATCTTACACCTAAAGGAACTACAGAAAGAAGAACAAACAAAACCCAAAGTAAGCAGTCGGTAAGAAGTCATAAATATCAGAGCAGAAATAAATGAAATGGAAACAAAGAAAACAATAGAAAGATCAATAAAACTAAAAGCTGGTTCTTTGAGAAGACAAACAAAATTGATAAACCATTAGACTCATCAAGAAAAAGAGGGAGAGGACTCAAATCAATAATATTAGAAATGAAAAAAGAAAAGTTACCACAGACACTGCAGAAATACAAAGCATCCTAAGAGACTACTACCGACAAATCTATGCCAATAAAATGGACAACGTTGAAGAAATGGACAAATACTTAGAAAGGGATAACCTTGCAAGATTGAACCAGGAAGAAATAGAAAATATGAACAAACCAATCACAAATAATGAAACTGAAACTGTGATTAAACTCTTGCAACAAACAAAAGTCCAGGACCAGATGGCTTCGACACCAATATCTCTGATGAATATAGATGCAAAAATCCTCAGCAAAATACTAGCAAACAGAATCCAACAACACATTAAAAGGATCATAAACCATGATCAGGTGAGATTTATCCCAGGGATGCAAGGATTCTTCAATATATGCAAATCAATCAATGTGATACACCATATTAACAAATTGAAGAATAAAAGCCATATCATCTCAATAGATGTAGAAAAACTTTTGAAAAAATTCAACACCCATTTATGATAAAAAGTCTCCAGAAAGTGGGCATAGAGGGAACCTACCTCAACATAATAAAGGCCATATATGACAATCCCACAGCAAACATCATTCTCAATGGTGAAAAACTGAAAGCATTTCCTCTAAGATCAGGAACAAGACAAGGATGTCCACTCTCACCGCTGTTATTCAACGTAGTTTTGGAAGTCCTAGCCATGGTAATCAGAGAAGAAAAATAATAAAAGGAATACAAATTGGAAAAGAAGAAGTAAAACTGTCACTGTTTGCAGTGATAATATGCATAGAGAATCCCAAAGATGTCACCAGAAAACTGCTAGAGCTAATCAATGAATTTGGTAAAGTTGCAGGATACAAAATTAATGCACAGAAATCTCTTGCATTCCTATATACTAATGATGAAAATTATGAAAGAGAAATTAAGGTCACACTCCCGTTTACCACTGCAACGAAAAGAATAAAACACCTAGGAATAAACCTAACTATGGAGACAAAAAACCTGTATACAGAAAACTGTAAGACACTAATGAAAGAAATTAAAGCTGATACCAACAGGTGGAGAGATATACCATGTTCTTGGATTGGAAGAATCAATATTGTGAAAATGACAATACTACCCAAAGCAATCTACATATTCAATACAATTCCCTAGCAAATTACCAATGGCATTTTTTACAGAGCTAGAAGAAAAAATCTTAAAATTTGTATGGAGACACCAAAGACCCCAATGGCCAAAGCAGTCTTGAAGAAAAAAAGAGGGGCTGGAGGAATCACACTCCCTGACTTCAGACTATACTACAGTGCTAAATAAATCAAGTCAATATGGTACTGGCACAAAAACAGAAATATAGATCAATGGAACAAGGTAGAAAACCCAGAGATAAACCCACAAACCTATGGTCAACTAATCTATGACAAAGGAGACAAGGATATACAATGAAGAAAAGACAGTCTCTTCAATATGTGGTGCTGGGAAAACTGGACAGCTACATGTAAAAGAATGAAATTAGAACACTTTCTAACACCATACACAAAAATAACTCAAAATGGACTCGAGACCTACATGTAAGACCAGACAGTATAAAACTCTTAGAGGAAAACATAGGAAGAACACTCTTTGACATAAATCACAGCAAGATCTTTTTTGATCCACCTCCTAGAGTAATGGAAATTAAAACAAAAATAAACAAATGGGACCTAATGCAACTTCAAAGCTTTTGCACATCAAAGGAAATCATAAGACGAAAAGACAACCCTCAGAGTGGGAGAAAATATTTGCCAATGAATCAACAGACAAAGGATTAATCTCCAACATATGTAAACAGCTCATGCAGCTCAATATTAGCACTATTGGTGGGAATGTAAATTGATACAGCCACCACAGAAAACAGTGTGGAGGTTCCTTAAAAACTAAAAGTAAAATTAACGTATGATCCAGCACTCCCACTACTGGGCATATCCACACGGAAAACCATAATTCAAAAAGACACATGCACCCCAATGTTCATTGCAGCACTATTTACAATAGCCAGGTCATGGAAGCAACCTAATGCCCATCGAGAGATGAATGGATAAAGAAGATGTGGTACATATATACAGTGGAATATTACTCAGCCATAAAAAGGAACGAAATTGGGTCATTTGTTGAGACGTGAATGAATCTAGAGACTGTCATACAGAGTGAAGTAAGTCAGAAAGAGAAAAACAAATATCGTATATTAACGCATATATGTGGAACCTAGAAAAATGGTACAGATGAACTGGTTTGCAGGGCAGAAATTGAGTCACAGATGTAGAGAACCAACGTATAGACACCAAGGGGGGAAAGAAGCAGGGGTGGTGGTGCTGTTGTGATGAATTGGGCGATTGGGATTGACATGTATACACTGATGTGTATAAAATTGATGACTAATAAGAACCTGCTGTATAAAAAAATAAATTAAATTCAAAAAATAAGTGTAAAGGAACTATAGTTTTGTGTACAGATGTCAACCAAAGACAGTTCCTTTTTATTGGAAAAAATATTTTTTACAATGATATATTAGATAATTAATTAAATTTACTGTGGAAGCTTTCAAAAATAATTACAACCTATCATAACTATTTATTATGGAAACTCCTAAATTATTTTAGTCCACGAGATGGTATGGAATTCCTTCCAACCTGCGAGAAGGTTCACCTTGGAATTCCGGTTGTCATGATAAGTCTGTCTTCATGAGGTGTAAATCTTTCACCATTAGTTTTATGGTGTTTTAGTGGTAAGTGATGCTGTTGGTTCAAATTATGGCAGTGTCAACATGTAGAGAAGCCAGTAGTTTGACACTTGCATCTAGAAAATGTTGTCATCCAAGGCAGAACCTCACTTCAGAGAAATGAGAGTGAGGTAGAAGGAAATGTAGAATAGTGAGCCAAATTGAAAATAGAAGGGGACCATGAACACAGAAGACTTTCTTTTCAGGGATCCAGAGTATCATAGAATGAGTCATTTTGGGCAAGGGCTTCATGAGGAAGTTGCTTACTGGCACCTTAGAGCAATTGTCCAGCAACCTGGCACAGGCTTCACTCATTACGTTTAATGAATAATAGCACACATTGTATGATATCAGGGGGCTTCACTATTTAAATATGCAATCATTATATTCACTTTTTTACTATTTTTCCCAGCTTATCAAGCTACCTTCTATAACCATTTTTGAAAGTTATGTGTTGGGTTATGTTATACAATATTTTCTCCTAATGTTTAGAATGAGTGCAGTATAAAATGCGGTGAGAAATAGTTAACTGGTTTTATTTAAACGTATATAATATAACCTATAAATCTATGTAAACAGTCATCACCCATGTAAAGATGTGCCATTTCACTATTTGCTTAAAGTGGCTAAGATATGAGTACACTACCACAGGTTCTGTATATGTAAAGGACCATACACTCTTCCCTCACAATATCTTTACATGTGGCCACATAAAATATGATTAATGTGAGGGTGTCACTGAATATCCTTATCCTAAATATTAGTAAAGCTAAACATTTATTTAAATTTAGAATTTTTAGATCTCTGTATAAAGAATATTGTCCTTCTGAATTTTATCAGCCATCACACTGTGTGGACCAATGACCTGCAGAACCCTTGGTAGGAGGTGGATCATGTTCTCTTCCTGTATCACAGCCTTAGGCACTCTGGTATTTCATTCTTAGAAATACCCATGATTCTATGAGAGTCATTCTTATAGCCTATCCTCTGCAGAAAATCACAAAAGCAGTTGCTTAGCCGTCACATTAGGCTGAGCTGTGAATAAAATTTAACATGATTTGAGCATATTGTAATAACGTTTTTAGACATTCTTCTCTATTCTCAAAATCAGGGAAAACTTGTTCTTTCCCAGAATAGGTTTGTTTCTATCTCATGAACACTGGTTTCATTCCCGTTTGCTTTTGCAATATGTAAGCAAAGACATGAAATTGCGATCAAACTCTAGCTCTCTAGTGTTAGGCATTGTGAGAACATTTTCACAAATTGTTTGCCCTTGGCTTACCTATGTTCCATCCGTTACTCAGATCCCCTATTTATTTAGTTTATCCTTTAGTATTACACTTACTTTTTATAAACAATGTCATGTCTTTTATGGAAGGTAGAAAGGGAGTGAAAGAGAGGTGATAACTGTGATTGTGGATAACCACTGAAAACATAATTACTATTGTAATAATTGAGGTGAGTAGACAGTTCTAAGGAATTACATATATACCTTATTTATTAATGTGACATGATTGTTCTTATTATTAAAATATTTACCTGAAAATTCTCAAGAAAAAAACATATGATACATGATGTATATGCATGATGTAAAATACAGAATATGTAACATATTATACACATACACTGCATATATACACATGTACATAATGTTTAATGTTATATGTAATATGTTATGCAATTTGTAATATATGATCATATAACAATACATGATGTATAATATATTGAATAGAATCTGTAATGTATAATGCATACATAATATACTATAATATGTATGTACAGTATAACATATCTCTCTACTAGAGTGTATTCTGTGAGTTGGGTTGTGTGTGTGTGTGTGTGTGTGTGTGTGTGTGTGTGTGTATGTGTGTTTATGTATACATTTTTTTCATGGCTACTTGAAGTGTGTTTGAGACGGTAGAGAAAACAGAGGACATGTAGGGATTTGGGGGTTGGGAGAATACTCTGACAGCACTGCAGTCTGGAAGAATTGACTGTTGTATGAAATAAAGCTGAAAAACACAATGGCTGAAGGCATAAATCAGCTACTTTTCAGTATAACAATTTCTTTAAGGTCCAATTCTAAATGTTTTTTACTTTTTTTAAAATTTAATTTTATTTTTTTTATACAGCAGGTTCTTATTAGTCATCAGTTTTATACACATCAGTGTATACATGTCAATCCCAATCTCCCAATTCCTCCCACCACCACCACCACCACACCACCCTGCCACTTTCCCCACTTGGTGTCCATACGTTGGTTCTCTACATCTGTGTCTCAATTTCTGCCCTGCAAACCGGTTCATCTGTACCATTTTTCTAGGTTCCACATATATGCTTTAATATACGATATTTGTTTTTCTCTTTCTGACTTACTTCACTCTGTATGACAGTCTCTAGATACATCCACTTCTCAACAAATGACCCAATTTCATTCCTTTTTATGGCTGAGTAATATTCCATTGTATATATGTACCACCTCTTCTTTATCCATTCATCTGTCGACGGGCATTTAGGTTGCTTCCATGACCTGGCTATTATAAGTAGTGCTGCAATGAACATTGGGGTGCATGTGTCTTTTTGAATTATGGTTTTCTCTGTGTATATGCCCAGTAGTGGGATTGCTGGATCATATGCTAATTTTATTTTTACTTTTTTAAGGAACCTCCATACTGTTCTTCATAGTGACTGTATCAATTTACATTTCCACCAACAGTGCAAGAGGGTTCCCTGTTTTCCACACCCTCTCCAGTATTTGTTGTTTGTAGATTTTCTGATGACTCCCATTCTAACTGGTGTGAGGTGGTACCTCATTGTAGTTTTGATTTGCATTTCTCTAATAATTAGTGATTAGTGATTAGTGATGTTTTCATGTGCTTCTTGGCCATCTGTATGTCTTTTTTAGAGAAATGTCTATTTAGGTCTTCTGCCCATGTTGGATTGTGTTGTTTGTTTTTTAATATTGAGCTGCATGAGCTGTTTATATAATTTGGAGAATAATCCTTTGTCTGTTGATTCATTTGCAAATATTTTCCCCATTCTGATGGTTGTCTTTTCGTCCTGTTTATGGTTCCCTTTGCTGTGCAAAAGCTTTGAAGTTTCATTAGGTCCCATTTGTTTATTTTTGTTTTTATTTCCATTACTGTAGGAGGTGGATGAATAAAGATCTTGCTGAATTTATGTCAAAGAGTGTTCTTCCTATGCTTTCCTCTAAGAGTTTTATATGTCTGTACTTACATTTAGGTCTCAAATCCATTTTGAGTTTATTTATGTGTATGGTGTTAGGGAGTGTTCTAATTTCATTCTTTTACATGTAGCTATCCAGTTTTCCCAGCACCACTTATTGAAGAGACTGTCTTTTCTCCATTGTATATCCTTGCCTCCTTTGTCATAGATTAGTTGATCATAGGTGCATGGGTTTATCTCTGGGCTTTCTGTCTTTTTCCATTGAACTCTGTTTCTATATTTGTGCCAGTACCATATTGTCTTGATTACTGTAGTTTTATAGTATAGTCTGAAGTCAGGGAGTCTGAGTCCTCCAGCTCCGTTTTTTTTCCCTCAAGACTGCTTTGGCTATTCAGGGTCTTTGGTGTCTCCATACAAATTTTAAGATTTTTTGTTCTAGTTCTGTAAGAAATGCCATTGGTAATTTGATAGGGATTGCATTGAATCTGTAGATTGCTTTGGGTAGTATAGTCATTTTCTTCCAATCCAAAAACATGGTATATCTCTCCATCTGTTGGTATCATCTTTGATTTCTTTCATTAGTGTCTTATAGTTTTCTGCATACAGTTCTTTTTTCTCCCTAGGTAAGTTTATTCCTAGGTGTTTTATTCCTTTTGGTGCAATGGTAAATGGGAGTGTTTCCTTAATTTCTCTTTCAGATTTTTCATCATTAGTGTATAGGATTGGAAGAGATTTCTGTGCATTAATTTTGTATCCTGCAACTTTACCAAATTCATTGATTAGCTATAGTAGTTTTCTGGTGGCATCTTTAGGATTCTCTATGTATAGTATCATGTCATTTGCAAACAGTGACACTTTTACCTCTTCTTTTCCAATTTGTATTCCTTTTATTTCTTTTAATTCTCTGATTGCCATGGCTAAGACTTCCAAAACTATGTTGAATAAACATAGTGAGAGTAGACATCCTTGTCTTGTTCCTGATCTTAGAGGAAATGCTTTCAGTTTTTCACCATTGAGAATGATGTTTGCTGTGGGTGTGTCATATATGGCCTTTATTATGTTGAGGTAGGCTCCCTCTATGCCCACTTTCTGGAGACTTTTTATCATAAATGGGTGTTGAAATTTTTCAAAAGCTTTTCTGCATCTATTGAGATGACCATATGGTTTTTATTCTTCAATTTGTTAATATGGTGTATCACATTGATTAATTTGTGTATATTGAAGAATGCTTGCATCATTGAGATGAATCCCACTTGATCGTAGTGTATGATTCTTTTAATGTGTTGTTGGATTCTGTTTGCTACTAGTTTGTTGAGGGTTTTTGCATCTGTATTCATCAGTGATACTGGTCTCTAATGTTCTTTTTTTGTAGTATCTTTGTATGGTTTTGGTATCAGGGTGATGGTGGATGATTTCTTTCCTTCTGCTAACTTTGGGTTTGTTTGTTCTTCTTTCTCTATGTCCTTTAGGTGTAAGGTTATATTGTTTATTTGGGATGTTTCTTGTTTCTTGAGGTAGGCTTTTATAGCTCTAAACTTCCCTTTTAGAATTGCTTTTACTGCATTCAATAGGTTTTGGATCATCGTGTTTTCATTGTCATTTGTCTCTAGTATTTTTTAATTTCCTCTTTGATTTCTTCACTGATATCAGGGTGATGGTGGCCTCATAGAATGAGTTTGGGAGTGTTCCTTCCTAGGCAAATTTTTGGAAGAGTTTTGAAGGATGGGTGTCAGCTCTTCTCTAAATGTTTGATAGAATTCACCTGTGAAGCCATCTGGTCCTGGACTTTTGTTTGTTGGAAGATTTTAAGTCACAGTCTCAATTTCATTATTTGTGATTGGTCTGTTCTTATTTTCTATTATTTCCTGGTTCAGTTTTGGAAGGTTATACCTTTCTAAGAATTTGGCCAATTCTTCCAGGTTGTCCTTTTTATTGGCATAGAGTTGCTTGTAGCAGTCTATGATTTCAGTTTTCTTAAATTTACTGAGGCTTGATTTGTGACCCAAGATGTGATCTGTCCTGGAGAATCTTCCATGCGCACTTGAGAGGAAAATGTAATCTGCTCTGTTTGGATGGAATGTCCTATAAATATCAATTAAATCTGTCTGGTCTATTGTGTCATTTAAAGCTTGTGTTTCCTTTATAATTTTCTGTTTGGATGATCAGTCCATTGGTGTAAGTGAGATGTTAAAGTCACCCACTCTTACTGTGTTACTGTCGATTTCCTCTTTTATAGCTATTAGCAGTTGCGTTGTGTATTGAGGTGCTCCTATGTTGTGTGCACATATATTTATGATTGTTATATCTTCTTCTTGGATTGATCCTTTGATCATTATGTAGTGTCCTTCCTTGTCTCTTGTAACATTCTTTATTTTAAAGTCTATTTTATCTGATATGAGTATTTCTACTCCAGATTTCTTTTGAATTCCATTTGCATGCAATATCTTTTTCCATCCCCTCACTTTCAGTCTGTATGTGTCCCTAGGTCTGTAGTAGGTCTCTTGTAGACAGTATATATATGGGTCTTGTTTTTGTATCCATTCACCAAGCCTGTGTCTTTTTGCTGGAGCATTTAATCCATTCACGTTTAAGGTAATTATCGATATGTATGTTTCTATGACCATTTTCTTAATTGTTTTGGGTTTGTTTTTGTAGGTCCTTTTCTTCTCTTGTGTTTCCCACTTAGAGAAGTTCCTTTAGCATTTGTTGTAGAGCTGGTTTGGTAGTGCTGAGTTTTCTTAGCTTTTGCTTGTCTGTAAAGTTTTTGATTTCTCCGTCGAATCTGAATGAGATCCTTGCCAGGTAGAGTAATCTTGATTGTAGGTTCTTCCCTTTCATCACTTTAAGTATATCTTGCCACTCCCTTCTGACTTGTAGAATTTCTGCTGAGAAATCAGCTATTAACCTTATGGGAGTTCCCTTGTATTTTATTTGTCATTTTTCCCTTGTTACTTTCAATAATTTTTCTTTTCTTTAATTTTTGCCAATTTGATTACCGTGTTTCTCCTTGGGTTTATGTTGTATGGGACTCTCTGCACTTTCTGGGCTTGGGTGGCTATTTCCCTTCCCATTTTAGGGAAGTTTTCAACTATTATCTCTTCAAATATTTTCTCTGGTCCTTCCTCTCTGTATTCTCCTTCTGGGACTCATATAAAGTGAATGTTGTTGTGTTTAATGTTGTCCCAGAGTTCTCTTAGGCTCTCTCCATTTCTTTTGATTTTTTTTTTTGTTTGTTTATTCTGTTCCGCAGCAGTGAATTCCACCATTCTGTCTTCCAGGTCACTTATCCATTCTTCTGCCTCAGTTATTCTGCTATTGATTCCTTGTAGTGTAGTTTTCACTTCAGTTATTGTATTGTTCATCTCTCTTTGTTTGTTCTTTAATTCTTGTAGGTCTTTGTTAAACATTCTTGCATCTTCTCAACCTTTGCCTCCATTCTTTTTCTGAGGTCCTGGATCATCTTTTTTTCTGGAAGGTTGCCTATCTTCACTTCATTTAGTTGTTTTATCTTGTTCCTTCATCTGGTACATAGCCCTCTGCCTTTTCATCTTGTCTATCTTTCTGTGAATGTGGTTTTTGTTCCACAGGCTGCAGGATTGTAGTTCTTCTTGCTTCTGCTGTCTGCCCTCTGGTGGATGTGGCTATCTCCTAAGTGTTCTTCTAATCTTGATTATTATTTCTTCTTTGACCCATAAGTTATCTAAGGGTATTTTTCCCCTAAGTGAATGCTTTTTCTTGTTTTCTTTTTGTTATTCACTTTAACCTAATTTCACTGTAATCGAAAGATATTTGTATATAACAAATCTTTTAAAAATTTAATGAGACATTTTATTACCATATACATAAAATCATATATATAATACATAGTTATATATTATATGTGTATATCACCCTATATATCACATATTGTATGTATGTTTGTAAACATACATGTATTACATATGTTGGTGTATATATATAAATATAATCAGATAGATATAGTTATAAATGTCTCCATTAAATCAAATGTGTTAACATGATGGTAAATTTCTCAGTTTTTTGCCTTATTTTCTTGTTAAATTGTCCTTAGACTACAAAAAGTTTATTTCTATTTATATATCATAGTGACCTGAAGCTTTTATCATTATATATTTATACTGTAATTCCATATAAGTTTTAACCGTAAGATCCATTTTGCCTGATATTAACATGGCTACACCAGTCTTCATTTGGTTAGTTCTATTTTGTGTATTTTCCATTCATGTCTGTCTCTTATATATTTTTCCCCTATGAGTTAGGTATCACTCTTGTAAACAGAATATAGCACTCTTTTAAATCCTTTTTGACAATATTCATCTCTAATGGTTGTTTTTATCTCTTTCTATTTTTGTGATTTCTAGTATATATGGATTTATTCCTATCATCAATTTGGGAATTTCTATTTGTTTAGCATTTTTGTGGGTGTTTTTCTACTTGCTTTCCTTTTTTTTAAATAATTTTTTTGGAGTATAGGTGATTTACAATTGTGGTCATTACTTTTAGCTCAAATTGCACACTGAAGAAAAGTTTGAATCAACCCTGATGAAAACTCAGATCCTTTTTGTACCCTTAATACAAAAGATGATTAATGTCAAAAAATGCTCTACACAGGTAATCCTGGAATTCTCAAAGTGATTATTTGAAACTAAAAATGATTTTTTTTCCCAGGAGTAGCACAGTGCTAATAATCCTTACCATGATTAAGTTAATTGTTAGGTGATACAATGCGAATGATCCATCACTTGATTCTTAAAGCAAATGAGGTTTAAACCCTACCTTCTTGTTTGGCAAATTAACAGACAAATTTTCTACTGAAACAGTTCACTTATAACAAGGAAAGAGTGAGTCTTTCTAATTCTGAATTTCTGTTTCCTAAATGAGAAACCAAGAAATAAAAAATACATAACTTATCTACCTCCAGCTGGTATATAGTACAACATCTTATAAGACATCCTCTAAAGTATGACTCATTTTTGTTTGCTCCTTTTTCACCATTTTCATGAAAACTATGCAATTAATGAATAGTTTTCATTATTTGGAAGGTACAGATTCTTTGAAAATTAGTTCAATGGACTCTGTTCATAAACTTATTTGCATTTATTGCCCTTATTAGGATTTCCTTCTGTTTATTTGGATAAAAAAATTTTTATTTTATATTAAAGTATAGTTGATTAACAATGTTGTGTTAGTTTCAGGTGTACAACAAAGTCATTCAGTTATACATATATGTGTATCTATTCTTTTTCAAATTCTTTTCCCATATAGGTTATTAAAGTGTATTGAGCAAAGTTCCCTGTGCTATACAGTAGTCCCTTGTTGGTTATCTGTTTTATATATAGCAGTGGGTACATGTCATTTCCAAACTCCCAGTCTATTCCTTGCCCCCACCCTTCACCACTGGTAACCATAAGTTTGTCCTCTAAGTCTGTGAGTTTGTTTCTGTCTTGTAAATAAGTTCATTTTTATCATTATTTTTTAGATTCTGCATATAAGCATTATCTTATGATATTTGTCTTTCTCTGTCTGACTTACTTCACTTAGTATGATAATCTCCAGATCCATCCATGTTGCTGCAAATGGCATTATTTCATTCTTTGTAATGGCTGAGTAATATTCCATTGTATATATGCCACATCTTTATCCATTCATCTGTTGTTGAACATTTAGTTGATTCCATGTCTTAACTATTATAAACAGTGCTGCAATGAAAGAACAGTGGGGTACATGTGTCCTTTTGAACTATGTTTTTCTCCAGATATATGCCTAAGAGTGGGATTGCTGGATCATATGGTAGCATTATTTTTAGTTTTTTAAGCAACCTACATACTGTTCTCCATAGTGGCTATAACAATTTACATTCCCACCAACAGTGTCGGAGGGTTCCCTTTTCTCCACACTCTCTACAGCATTTATTGTTTGCAGACTTTTTGATGATGGCCATTCTGACTGGTGTGAGGTGATTTCTCATTGCAGTTTTGATTTGAATTTCTCTGAAAATTAGTGATGTTGAGCATCTTTTCATGTTCCTCTTGGCCATCTGTATGCCTTCTTTGGAGAAACGTCTCTTTAGTTCTTCTGCCCATTTTCTGGTTGGGTTGTGGTTTTTTTTGATGTTGAGCCACATGAGTTGATTGTAAATTTTGGAGATTAACCCATTATTGGTCACATCATTTGAAAATATTTTCTCCCATTCTGTGGGTTGTCTTTTTTTATTTTGTTGATGGTTTCCTTCGCTATGAAAAAGGTTTTGAGTTTAATTAGGTCCCATATTTTTACTTTTGTTTTTATTTCCATTACTCTAGGAGACAAGTCACAAAAGATCTTGCTATGATTTATGTCAAACAGTGTTCTGCCTATGTTTTCCTCTAAGAGTTTTATAGTAGCCCGTCTTACATTTAGGTCTTTAATCTTCAGTTTTTTGATGTGGTGTATCACACTGACTGATTTGTGGATATTGAAAAATCCTTGCAACCCTGGGATTAATACCACTTGATAATGGTGTATGATCCTTTTAATTTATTGTTGGATTCAGTTTGCTAGTATTTTGTTGAGGCTTTTTGAGTCTATGTTCATCAGTGATATTGGCCTGTAATTTTCTTTTTTTGTGGTATCTTTGTCTGGTTTTGGTATCAGGGTGATGGTGGCCTCATAGAATAAGTTTGGGAGTGTTCCTTTCTTTGCAATTTTTTTGAAGAGTTTCAGAAGGATAGGTGTTAACTCTTCTCTAAATATTTGATAGAATTCACCTATGAAACCATCTGGTCCTGGGCTTTTGTGTGTTGGGAGTTTTTAAATCACAGTTTCAGCTTCAGTAGTTTGATTGTTCTGTTCATATTTTCTATTTTTTCCTGGTTCAGTCTTGGGAGATTGTATATTTTAAAGAATTTGTCTATTTCTTCTAGGTTGTCCATTTTATTGGCATATAGTTACTTATAGTAGTCTCTCATGAGTCTTTGTATTTCTGTGCTGTTTGTTGTAACTTCTCCTTTTTCACTGCTAATTTTTTTGATTTGAGCCGTCTCCCTCTTTTTCTTGATGAGTCTGGTTAAAGCTTTATAAATTTTGTTTATCTTTTCAAAGAATCAGCTTTTAGTTTCATTGATCTGTTCTATTATTTTCTTTGTCTTTATTACATTTATTTCTGCTGTGATCTTTATGATTTCTTTCCCTCTACTAACTTTGGGTTTTGTTTGTTCTTTCTCTAGTTGCTTTAGGTATAACGTTAGATTGTTTATTTGAGATTTTTCTTATTTCCTGAGGTAAGATTGTATTGCTACAAACTTCCCTCTTAGAACTGCTTTTGCTGTGTCCCTTAGGTTTTGGATCATCGTGCTTTAGTTGTCATTTGTCTCTAGGTATTTTTTAATTTTCTCTTTGATTTCTTCAGTAATCCATTACTTATTTAGTAGCATATTGTTTAACATCCTTGTGCTTGTGTTTCTTTAAAGTTTTTTTCTTGTATTTGATTTCTAATCTCATTGCATTGTGATTGCAAAAGATGTTTGATTTGATTTCAATCTTCTTAAGTTTACCAAGGCTCTCTTTGTGGCCCAGCTGGAGAATGTTCCATGTGCACTTGAGAAGAATGTTTATTCTGCTACTTTTGGGTGAAATGCTCTGTAATATCAATTAAGTTCTTCTGGTCTAATCTGTCATTTAAGGCCTGTGTTTCCTTACTGATTTTCTCTCTGGATGATCTTTCCATTGATGTAAGTGGGATGTTAAAGTCCCCCACTATTATTGTGTTACTGTCAATTTCTCCTTTTATGGCTGTTAGTATTTGCCTTATATATTGAGGTGCTCCAATGTTGGGTGCATATATATTTACAATCGTTATATCTTCTTCTTGGATTGATCTCTTGATCATTATGTAGTGTCCTTCTTTGTTTCTTCTAGCAGCTTTTATTTTAAAGTCTATTTTGTCCGATATGAGTATTGCTACTCCAGCTTTCTTTTGATCTTCATTTGCATGGAATACCTTTTTCCATCCCTTCACTTGCCGTCTGTATGTGTCCCTATATCTGAAGTGTATCTTTTGATCTGAAACATATATATGGGTCTTGTTTTTGTATCCATTCAGCCACTCTATGTCTTTTGGTTAGAGCATTTAATCAATTTACATTTAAGGTAATTATCAATATGTATGTTCCTATTGCCATTTTCTTAATTGTTTTGGATTAGTTTTTAGGGGCATGTTTAATAGTCAGCTGTTTCCTCAGTAAGACTTTAAGCATCCTTTCTGCTGATGGGTGGGCCTGTGTTCCTGCCTTGTTGGTTGTTTTGCCTGAGGCGTCCCAGCACTTGAGCCTACAGGCTGTTGGGTGGGGCCAGGTCTTGGTGAGAAAATGGCAGCCTCCAAGGGAGCTCATGCCAATGAGTACTCTTCAGAACTACCGCCGCCAGTGTCTTTGTCCCAGCAGTGAGCCACAGCTGCCCCCCACCTCTGCAGGAGACCCTCTAGTACTAGCAGGTAGGTCTGGCACAGGCTCTTATGAGGTCACTGCTTTTTTTCCTGGGTCCTGGTGTGCACTATTAGACCTTGTGTGTCCCCTCCAAGAGTGTAGTTTCTGTTTCTCCTAGTCCTGTGGAATTCCTGGTATCAAACCCCGGTGGCCTTCAAAGCCATATTCTCTGGGGGCTCCTCCTCCCATTGCCAGACCCCCAGGCTGAGAAGCCTAATGTGGGGCTCAGAACTTTCTCTCCTGTAGGAGAATTTCTGTGGTATATTTATTTTCTATTTTGTGAGTCGCCCACCTGGCCTCTATGGGATTTGACTTTATTGCAGTTGTGCCCCTCCTACCATCTCATTGTGGCTTCTTTTTTGTCTTTGGATGTAGGGTATCTTTTTTTGGTAGGTTCCAGCATTTTCTTACAGAAACACCAAAATCACAACTGACTGATTGTTAGGCAGTCAGTTGTGATTTTGGTGTTTCTGTAAGAAGAGGTGAGCTCATGTCCTTCTACTCTGCCACCTTGTCTCCAAACCTACTTGTTTTCCTTTAGATTAGGGTTGTATTTGTACCACTCATTTCAAAGTTAAATAGTATATAAAGTTATTTCTCTCCACAGTTTCCTGGCCTTCCCCTTCTTCAGAGTGGCTTTCACTGTAGTTCAATCTTCTATTGAGACTATAGCCTTTTGAGGTTCCAGTTTGGGAAGAAGATCACCTATTTGTCCTTATCTTTGTATTGAGCATAGACTTGTTTTCTTGTTCCTCACACCCTGGCACATCCATCAAAACTGAATTTCAAGGTTACCAAATTTCAGAGGCCCATTGGCCCAACGCCATCTACAGAGCAAGCTCACATCTTCTTTACCTTACAGCTCCAGAGGATTCATTTCTAAGGGTTTAATAAGAAATTTTATTTGTTTTAAAAAAAAATCCAGCCTTTCTGATTATTTTCAAGGAGACAGTTGTCATGTTTAACATAATTCTAGAAAGGAAGTCACTTAGAGGAGTTTAAGAAGATTAAAGCATAATTGCCAGTACAGACTCTGAAGGATAACATTACAGTGATCTGTAGGATATACTCTTTCCTTCATGCTCTATTTCTAGAGTTCTAGGAGTGAATATTTTTACTTTGAAACTTTTTATTATTGTACTCCTTTTGATAGGATTTGTATAGATTCTAATTAACTCTGTTTCAAAATCTTTTTCTTTCTTCTTTAAAAGAATATGTGCCCTTTAAATCTGTAAAATTTTTATCACTATGTCTCATCCTGACTTCTCTTCTAGCTCAGATGCTCCCTGTTTATTTGATATGAAAAATACCTGATCTGAGCCTTGCAAGTGGTCTTTAAAAATTCAATTAGCTTTCTTTAATATATTCCATGCATTTATAGCATCAAAGAGACACATTACTGCAAATTAATTTTGATGATGGTCTTTTCTACAATTGTTATTTCTCAGAGAGGATAAAAAGTCAATTTCAACTCAATTCATTTTTTGTGTATTTCAGAGAATGTGTTATTTTTAAATTAAAAAAAAATCCTTTATAGCATGTTTATATTTTAAGTGAAGACAAGCAAGTGAATTGAGTTTAAGACTATTTACAAATATTTTGCTGTGATTTAAAAATGTAAACATACTATTTCCATTTTATTTAGCCTTTTAAAATAGAAAATGTTATAAAATTAATGAATGACAATGACAATAATGGCATACATTTTCTGTTAATATTTTATAAAAATTTGATCCTAAATACTTAATACATAGTTGTTTGAAAATATAGGAACAAAAGAGTCCAAATTATACCTATCACAACATGGGGTTGCATTATCCAGGCCCAAATAAAACTGAGTGCTCAAAATCATCTGTGAATTCCTCAATTTGAGAGACCAACTAGGGAGGAGTCTGATGTACATTATTGTTGGAAAGAAAAGTCACGAGTTAGTTTAAGAAGATATTAGAATGATTGAATATGGACTCTAGAAACTCAATTATCTAATAACTAGCAAATATATGTATATATATATATACATAAAATACTATGCTATGATAATCAGTATGGGAAAGACCCATGTCCCTGTGGTTCCATGTCCTGAATTTAAAAAAATACATAGTTTGATTTCTCTCAGAGTCCTGAGCAATAGCCTTATCTCTATAGGAATGAAAAATGCTTCCTAGGCCAATCAGAGAACAAAATATTTCTTTGTTCTCCTTGCTCCCAAGGTATTTTATTGACTGAAGCAGAGAAGAGGAGGAAAATGAGGGTCGTAGGCCACTTCAAAACTAAGAGTGGGTGTCAAAATCCACTGGATTTTTAGCAAACAGTTCTCACTCAAAAATCTTTGGCACTAGATCAGTATAAATATTTGCCTTGGGGGATGCTCAAGGGTACACTGAGAAATGGGCAGAATAAAGTTGGGGGGAGTGAGGAAATATATGGGTGGTTTATTATCCCAACTACCTCTCACACCTCAGTTTGGTGCAGTGAGTCCTGAGAGCATGATGTATTTACTAGGTGGAAAACCAGGAACACCTGCAATCTTGAGGGCAATGAGCTAGGAGCTAGTGGGAGACTTTGTGGGATTTTTCTACTTTTCTTAAAAAAGGAGAATTCACCTAAGAAGTAGAAAAATCAGACTGATAACAAAGAAAAATTTACATGACTTTTGTAAATCTAAACAAATACAAATGTATTTTTTGCAACATTAGTAGCATCCATAGAATTATTTTAATAAAATCCAATTTATAGAATATTTGATATGTTTTAATTATATATTGGATTTATCTATTCTTGCCTCTTCCACTTCCCCTCCTACCCAGTTATCTTGCTTAAAACAGAGTTGGTTTCACTCAATTAATATGCCTTAGATGTTTTACAGATGTTTGTATGTGTGCACTCATGTCCTTGCCCAACTCTTCTCACATTAGCAGTCCTTTCCGTGATGTCCTAAGCTCCTGCTTAATAAAAGAATAGTAAATAAAGTGAAAAATAAAACATTGGAGAAGAAGAAGGAAGGCAAGATAGGGTTATAGAAATAAGCTAGGTAAATGAGTGAGAAAAAGGAATCATAGCCAGGTTGATAGTGAGGGAGTAACAGATTTCTTTGAAGTAAGGCATGACTTCAGTCTAAAAGCAAACATACTATACGTAAACTTAATTCAGGTTTTAAAAAGAGGATGATATAAATGCTTGCTCTTCCTCTCCAGTAAAAAATAATAATAAAAACAAAAGCAAACATACAGTATTTTTTTAAAAAATATCAGGCTGTTTTGTAATTACCTGCATTCCTTTCCTTCTTGCTTAGGGCAAATTAAAAGGTGATTAAGTATTTCATGGATGATGTCTTTATTTGTAGACAAAAATGTGCGATATCATTAGTATTAGCTTATCTGGCTGAATTTTGTCTAATATAATTAAGCAGAATAGATTCATTTATTCTAAATGCATAATACTCATGGCTCTTTATGGTATTCCCTAGGACCTTGATTTAAAATACCGTGTCTACATTTAAAAAAAAATGCTTACCTGTTGAGCACATTCCAAAGGAGAGCATTGCCAGCAGCTGAAACAATGAATCAGGTTTTCAGCCATGCACATTGCTGTGTTGCTGCTGCCAGGAACATACCCACTGCTGGAGAACCTTTCCCAATTCTGCCTCTTGGCACATGGATAGTCATTGTTGAACTAGCATCTCTCATTAGAGAAAATGACGGATATATATGGCATCTAGCTAATTATGAAAAAAAACCTTTTCTTTTCACTCCTCTTATTTAATTTGATATACTTTCATATATTCAGTAAAACATTTGGTCACATTTTCTCATCTTTCATGCTTGAGTCTGATAACTATGCATCTGTCTGATGAAATCTGATCAACTAGACCTGGAATTGGACCTTTTCTCCCTAAATTTCTTATTGCCTAAACCTCCACAATAATCCTTCTTTTACAACACTTATTTTTAACTCTGTTCTATAAGGTTCTGGGATTCATTGATGAGTCCTTAAGGGATGAGAAGACACAATTCAGGAAGAAAATTAAGAAGTAAAACTCCAGGCTTCCCATACCAGTTTCAACCAATCTTCACTTACTTTTTGTGTGTTGAGGTTCCAGACAATTTAGTTATGGATTTAAAAAAGAAAAAAGATAACTGCAGCTAAAAATTAAATAACTTGAGAAATGTTTTAAAATAAATACATTCAAGATTTCTATTGAAATGCATATGTTGGGCTTCTCTGGTGGCGCAGTGGTTGAGAGTCCGCCTGCCGATGCAGGGGACACGGGTTCGTGCCCCGGTCCGGGAAGATCCCACATGCCGCGGAGCGGCTGGGCCCGTGAGCCATGGCTGCTGAGCTTGTGTGTCCGGAGCCTGTGCTCCACAACCGGAGAGGCCACAACAGTGAGAGGCCCGCGTACCGCAAAAAAAATAAAAATAAAAATAAAAATGAAATGCATATGTTAAGTAGGAAGGGTACAATATCCTATTGAATATCACTTAAGAACCCCTTAATAGGAATAATTTGATCACATTGGATGCCATCAACCAGCAAAACTTGACAGAGACTGTCAATTTTTTTTTTTTTT
>NC_041214.2:69194067-69303375 GCF_002837175.3 Physeter macrocephalus | reverse complement strand
GTTCACGGGTCCGGCCGCTCTACGGCATGTGTGATCTTCCCGGACTGGGGCACGAACCCGTGTTCCCTGCATCGGCAGGCAGACTCTCAACCACTGCGCCACCAGGGAAGCCCGAGACTGTCAATTTTGATGTCAGAGAAGGAAAGGTTCAAAGCATTTCATTCACTTCATTTTTGGGAATGTGGCTTTTGCTTAGGATTCATAAGCAACCAGGAGATAAAATAGAGAAGAAGAAAAGAAGCAGGAAAAAATGGATAAAATTTTCAATCCATCAACATTACACACAAGACCAGGTATATTACCTTTTTGGAGGGTGAGCAGCTCTCAAGACTATCTTTTTTAAAAAAAATTTTTATTGGAGCATAGTTGATTTACAATGTTTTTTTAATAAATTTATTTATTTATTTTTGGCTGCATTGGGTCTTTGCTGTGCACAGGCTTTCTCTAGTTGCAGCGAGTGGGGGCTACTCTTCATTGCGGTGCGTGGGCTTCTCACTGTGGTGGCTTCTCTTGTTGTGGAACACGGGCTAGGCATGTGGGCTTCAGTAGTTGTGGCTTGTGGTCTCAGTAGTTGTGGCTCACAGTCTCAGTAGTTGTGGCTTGTAGGCTCTAGAGTGCAGGCTCAGTAGTTGTGGCGCACGGGATTAGTTGCTCCGTGGCAGGTGGGTTCTTCTCAGACGAGGGCTTGAACCTGTGTCCCCTGCATTGGCAGGCGGATTCTTAACCACTGCACCACCAGGGAAGTCCCTACAATGTTGTTTTAGTTTCAGGTGTACAGCAAAGTGAATCAGTTATGCATATATATATATCCACTCTTTCTTTAGATTCTTTTCCCATATAGGCCATTATAGAGTATTGAGTAAAGTTCCCAGTGCTATACAGTAGGTTCTTATTAGTTATCTATTTTATATATAGTAGTATGTATATGTCAATACCAATCTCCCAGTGTATCCCTCCCCCCACCTTATCCCCTGTGATAACCATAAGTTTGTTTTCTACTTTTATGACTCTACTTCTATTTTATAAGTTCATTTGTACCTTTTTTTAGATTCCACATATAAGTGATATCATATATTTGTCTTTCTGTGTCACTCAGTATGACAATCTCTAGGTCCACCCATGTTGCTGCAAATGGCATTATTTTGTTCTTTATTATGGCTGAATAATATTCCATTGTATATATTTACCACATCTTCTTTATCCCTTCCTCTGTTGATGGATATTTAGGTTCTTCCATGTCCTGGCTATTGTAAATAATGCTGCGATGAATGTTGGGGTGCATGTATCTTTTAGAATTATGGTTTTCTCTGAGTATATGCATAGGAGTGGGATTGCTGGGTCATACGGTAGTTCTATTTTTAGTTTTTTAAAGAACCTCCACTGGACGTACCAGTTTACATTCCCACCAACAGTGTAAGATGGTTCCCTTTTCTCCATACCCTCTCCAGGATTTATTGTTTGTAGATTTTTTGATGATGGCCTTTCTGACTAGTGTGAGGTGATATCGCATTGTAGTTTTGATTTACATTTCTCTAATAATTAATGATGTTGAGCAACTTTTTTAGTTTTGAATTTTATTTATTTTTTTTCATACAGCAGGTTCTTATTAGTTATCTATTTTATACATATTAGTGTATATATGTCAATCCCAATCTCCCAATTCATCCCACCGCCATCCACCTGCTTTCCCCCCTTGGTTTCCATACATTTCTCTATATCTGTGTCTCTACATCTGTGTCTATTTCTGCTTTGCAAACCGGTTCATCTGTACCATTTTTCTAGATTCCACATGTATACGTTAATATATGATATTTGTTTTTCTGACTTACTTCATTCTGTATAACAGTCTGAGCTAAAAGTCTGAATCAAGGTTTCAGCAAGGCCACACTCCTCCTGACATCTGTAGGGGATTCAGAGGTCCTTGACCCTTCCTAGCTTTTAGTGGTTTGCTAGAAACCTCTGGCATTCCTTGGCTTGCAGCTGCGTAACTCCAAGTTCTGCCTTCATCATCATATAGTGATCTCCCACATCTGTGTCTTTACATGGCCATCTTCTTGTAAGGATACTAGTCATGTTGAATTAGGGAACCCACCGTATATCAGTATGACCTCATGTTAACTATTACATCTGCCATTACCCTATTTCCAAATAAGGTCACATGCTGAGGTACTGGGGCTTAGGATTGCTTTGAGGGTGGGAGATAAAGATAGAATTCAATCCATAGCATCAGGGTTCAGCAAACTACCCTTGGGCAAAATCTAGCCACTGTTTTTATAAGTCCATAGCCTCAGGGTTCAGCAACTACCCATGGGCAAAATCTAGCCACTGTTTTTATAAATAGAGTTGTATTGTAACACAGCAAACCAATTATTTTATTGTTTTCTATGACTGCTTTCATGCTACATTGGTAGAGTTGAATAGTTGTGGTAAAGAACTTAAGGTTCCTTAAAATCTGAATATTTACTATCTAACCTGCTGTACAAAAATTTTGATGACCACTGCATTAGACTGAAGTCATCCTTCTTTTTGTTACTATGCAAATTGCAGTGAAAAAGAAAAAGCGGGGAGGGAAGAGAGAGAGAGAGAATAAAAGAGAGAGAGAGAGGAGAGAGTGACTATGGGTTGGATTAACACACTTTGCCGTACATTTTGTAGCTCCTTCCAACAAAAGATGGAGTCTACTTCCCACCCCTTGAATCTGGACTGAAATTACAATTTGTTTTGACTAACAGAATATGGCAGGGGATACTGTCTGAGATGTATCCTTTGCAAAGGCTTGACCAGACTCCCGAATGATGAGGACTAGATCGAATGATGTGGAAAGAGAGAGAGGCCAGCCAATAGCCAGCAACAGGGTTCTGGATATTGAATGGGGCTTTCTTAAATCCTCCAGCCATGGCCAAGCCTCTAGATGTCTACAGGTGAAGGGCTACATGAGGAGAGATCATCAGAGGAACCACCTAGCTGAGCAGATATCCAACCCACAGACTTATGAGAAATAATAAATCATTATTACTTTAAGGATTGGTTTTGGATGGGTTTGTTATACAGCAATAGGTAACAGACAGAGAAACACTAAGACTGCGAATACATTTTTTTTTTGAAACTTATCTGAGTGTGAACTACAATAGCTAGCTCCTTGGTGGTACTGAGATAAACAGAAATATTTTCCCATAACTCGCCCAGAGTTTGCTGTTCCTCAGGGAGATGGATGTTTCAGTTTCCCTATCTCCTTACTTTCAACTCTGACATTTCCTTCTTTTGAGTAGTTCACTAAATTCTTTAATATAATACTCCACAACCCTGATATTTCTGGTTTGTAAAGTAAAACCTATGGTTGTTTATTAAAGTTAATTTATGTGTAGTGTGATATGAATAAAATAATAAAACAATTTCATTTTATACTGACTTGTGATATAACCCAACACTTAATTTTGTTTTAATATAATTTAGCAAAACAGTGTGGACACCGTAGTACTGCCTACATTTCTATATACAGAATTGAAAAAAAATACACTTATGTGCTCTCATAATAAGGTAAAGTAACAGATGAAGTATGCTTTACTCAATGTGAAGTCAATCAGCTATCAATAATGTCACATTTCAAAAAATATTTCATTAAAAAGAGTTGAAGCTGTAGTAATTTTTCAATAGAAGAATGTCACCTACATACTATCCCCCACGATACACCTTTAACTATAAATATTTACACAGATTTCAGCTATTTAATTGTTATTCTTCTTTCTGCTTCCATACGAAAGATTTTTATAGAAGACATTTGTACAAATGGATGGTCTTTTGTTTGTATGTGTTTTCTTTTCTTTTTTTTTTTTAAATAGTTAGATGCTTGGCCAGTTTTACTGAATATACCATAGGGAATACTAACTGCAAACATAAAATATGTGTTCTTAAATTAGACATAGAAGACTTTCCCTGATTTTATTGAAGCTATAATATATCACGGCAAAGGCCTTGTTTGAGACAACTTGAAAGTTATTGAGACCTAATGAAGACAAAAGATATGGGAGATGTGAAACTTACTAATACAGAAATAAGTCAGTGCTGTCCATTTTAGATGCAAGAAAGTATCTTGTTTAAGTATTCACAAAGGGCAGGAGGGGAGTGAAGTGACTAATATCTATTCTATCCCAGCCCTGATAGCACTTGGAAAGTCCACACTTGTTAAGACTCACAAATCTTGAATGTTAATATTGCGTATAAAAGGAGAGCTGTAACTACAATTTGCAAGTGCCCATCTCTGTAACAGACTCAGTAACATTCTCTTAACTTGCTTTCATGCCTGGCTTTGTATTTTTATTTCTCATTTCTTAATACATACCATATTTTTCCACTTGCTTGTAAACTTGTTTTATTAGATAATAATAAAAAGAAAATGGAGGAGAAGGCCAATTTTTTATTGGAATAAAACTATCCAAGTTAATTCTACTCTAAATCTTAGCAGTACTCAACTATAGGAAATTGAAAGGAACATTCACTATCTAATAAAATGCTAACTAATTACTAATGAATTAAGAAGGAATAAAGTGCTAATAGTAAACTACAGAGCTCTTTTGTGTACATATCCACTCTACAGCTCCTCAGTTAACATAATTTTTTAACCAGCATGGGGGTAACCACTGTATAACACAGCTAGATTAAGGGAGTTCATTTTAGCCATATGCTTTGTTTACATTAGTTTTGCTTGCTACTAAATTCATCCTTTGATTATGAAGACATCTCTCTTATCAGCACTGAAAATTTTTCTTCAAATTAGTGTAGTAAACTCAGTACCGCTTATCCTACACTCTCAGCCAATTTGTGCAGGGCACCATTCACACAGACAATATAGAGCTACCTACACATGCATACTTGTAGTCCTGATGTTTGGATAGGATTGACCTTGTTGCCGACTTCGGCAGTGGGTACTGACTGTCTTAGACAAAGCAGAACTTATCAACCCACTCGACACAGTGACTGGTTCAAAGATAGACTTCCAAGCCAAACAGAGACAATAAGATGTTGTGATAGTTTTCTTGAGGTTTTTTAGGTGAGCTCAATTCTCTCTTGTCCCATGGAAGTTTAAGATGGAACCTAAAGTTGCCCAAGGTCTCCAAAAAATCAGCAAAGGAGAACCTAGAGGAAATGAAGAAAAATTTCATAAATGCATTGCTTTAGGCCTGAACCGAGGATGTTGGATTGTGCTATGTTGACTTTATTAAGCCAGGCACAACGTTTCCCAAAATATTCTTCCTTTTGACTCTGTGTTAGAATTAGTCAAAAAGGCACTCTCACAGCATTTTGAAGGCAGAAATGAAACAGTAACTGTCAGAAGGTCATTGTGGTCAAACATGCTGCTGTACAGCCTCAGGGGAGCCTGGTCAGTACCAGCTTGTCCTCCATCTCCACTCTGTGTACAGCTAGTCTTCCTGACTTGTAGCTCTGATGACTAATAGGAGCCCTAATCCAGATCCTTTGACTGAGATTCACACAGGTGTTAGCTACCCAGGGACAACAGGTTCTCATAGACCTCTTCAGTGCTCTCCTATTATGGTTCCATTGTAGTTGCTGAACATGCTTGGCTTATCAGCTCTTCCTGAAAGTGCTTATTTGTTCAACTATGCAGTGCTTCAAGGAGTACTAGCCAGTGACTCTTCCTCTGCTCCTTCTAAGGCCCATTTCAGACCATCTTTTCTCCAGCTCCTCCTAAATTTCTATAAAGTTTAATTCTATAATATCTTATTTCTGTAATACTCATACTGGCTCTGCTTCCTTGACTGATACAGATATTGGTAGTAAAAGGGGGCTTGATTGGTTTCTTTAGGACAATTTGAAGAAAGAAAATGATAATTTATGAGTTCAGAACTTTAAATATCCACCCAAGGACTGCATAAGTAATCAGAAAGGGTTTAAGACCTTCCTGAAATCAACACCACATGCAGACCCGAGCAACTGGGGCTCTTCCCTTGGGCCTTGCCTCTCAGGTGCTCCACACATTGGTATGCCTTAGTTAAAAATTTCTGGTTTTCCCCAGGATACAATTATCCTATGTGGGTTCCAGGTGCTAGATGTACCTACCACAATTTTTTCTAAGTATTCCTTGAGTTTTTAGGATGTCTGGGACTGTCTAGGGCTGGGAGGGCTATGTAGGCAGAGAACCCCAAACCAAAACCAAAATCTTCATGGGTCCTAGTTCTGGTTTTTACTTTTTGGTATGATGACCAAACCTTTACTTCATATATGGGGTCAACCTGAAACCCTGTATCTGGGCTTCTGTTCCAGAAAGGTAATCTGATCACTTCTAATGGCTGGAACAGTAGTTAATTTACAGTTTACTGTTTTGCATAAAATTGCAACACCAGAATGATGTTGACATGCTGATTTTGTATTATACTCACTCATGTTGGACACAGGACAAATTCAGGGCTCTGGGATATCCACATTCCTTCACTGACCCTTGGGATTAGCCACATCTCTTGGTCCATACATCAACTCTCACCAGTGCATATACTGACTACAGTGCTGTCTCTTGTCTATACCACTGAGAGTAGCAGTGATAGTAGCAGGTATCCTTATTCCTGTGCATTTTCAACATTGACACTCAACATGGTCACCCTACCCTTCCACAGGTTCTACACCACATAAAGGATTTTTTCAGGGGTAGTTATGCCTATAATCTTCACAAATCATCAAGACCATTGTCCTGCAGTGCCAATGGGCTTTCTGATTGATATCCTCTGTTGCCTCCAGTTGATGTTGCTATGTCATATTCTCCTAGATCAGTCTTAAAGACTAACAGATAAGGGATAAAAATTCTCCATATGAATGGAAGCTTTCTTCTCAGTTCACTCAGAGGACCTTGCCTATCCTCCTTGCTGATATCAGTTTGTGAAAGGCAAAAAATATCCTAGGAATACAATGATCATGACCCAAAGAGTTCTTGAGAAGATATAGTTGGATGATGATCTGTTCTATGTTTTTGCTGTAATATTCCAAATGGTAAATTTAATGAGACCAAATATTAAATTATCATTTTCCTGCATACTCTGGTTGAGACTTGCATTTGTGGTCATCATAAACAAAACATAGCAATCAGTTTTGGGAGAGTCCCTGGAAGCCAGTATTCATGGACAACAGTGGGAGTGTTACAGTATCATGAGTAACAATGTAACAAGCATTAAATAACTGGTAATAGGTAATTGAAGAAACAACAAGTTCAATATTTTTTCAATGAAAATAGATTTTGACGAGCCATGGCATTGTGAGTCCATTTAGTATTTTTAATATTGATGACCATAGTTGTAATTACCAAGACTGATTTTTTTTTGTAACAACCATTCTACTTATTTCCAAAAAAGCCATTTTCCATCTGAAAAATATAAAATTATTTCTTAAAATTAAAGGACAAAATATCTTGAGAAGATATAGTTGGATGATGATCTGTTCTATGTTTTTGCTGTAATATTCCAAATATTCCAAATGTAATATTCCAAATGGTAAATTTAATGAGACCAAATATTAAATTATCATTTTCCTGCATACTCTGGTTGAGACTTGCATTTGTGGTCATCATAAACAAAACATAGCAATCAGTTTTGGGAGAGTCCCTGGAAGCCAGTATTCATGGACAACAGTGGGAGTGTTACAGTATCATGAGTAACAATGTAACAAGCATTAAATAAATGGTAATAGGTAATTGAAGAAACAACAAGTTCAATATTTTTTCAATGAAAATAGATTTTGACGAGCCATGGCATTGTGAGTCCATTTAGTATTTTTAATATTGATGACCATAGTTGTAATTACCAAGACTGATTTTTTTTTGTAACAACCATTCTACTTATTTCCAAAAAAGCCATTTTCCATCTGAAAAATATAAAATTATTTCTTAAAATTAAAGGACAAAAAAAAATCTTTAATAGATATCAAATTTTTAAATCAAAATTATTTAATTGCAACAGAAATATTCACTTTTTAATGAAATTTAATTAAATGTTAATTATTTTCATAAATATAAAACTATTCACAATTTTGGCACTCAGTGTCTAGCAAGTTGCCAGTATAAAGAATTCATATTGGTCTTGCAAATATTAAAGTTAGACCAAAATATATACAAATGTATCAGTAATATGAATTAATACGAAAAATATTTCACAGTCACAAATATTATAAATACCTCCAGAACCACAAGTTGAAACACAAAGCAAAGCAAGAAAAAGGACACTTGGCAATGTACTTTATTATGTAAGATTCTATAACATTCATGATATCTGAGAGAAAGGACTGACATAATAATTATTTTTTTCTTTTCTGTTACCTAAGTGATTCTATAGCTCAGATCCTTGCCTCACTTCAACAAAGAGTCTGTTGCTCTTTGACAGACACAAATTTCACTGTGATTAGTCATTCAGATGTGACTTTTCTTTTGAGAGCACAGGACAGAAGATATGTTGAAGTTTTCTATGACCTAATAGTTAATACTTAGCAGGATAGGTGGGTACTTTAATGTGTGGAATCCTTTAAAGTATGGGATCATGGGCTCAGTTCTAAGAGTTGGCTCTTTAAATGATTTTAGCTTTCCTGAATTATTTGGTGTTAAAGTGCTGTCTGGTCAAGCTTGGAGTTGACACAGTGTAGATTTAATTGTCTTGTTCAGTAGCACAGAATGACATCCCAGGTGCAGTCTCTGTATTTATAGGAAATAGAAACATATGACACTAGGAGTGAGTATTTTCCTTGTAAATTCTTATTTGGTGTTTTAAGTTGCTAAGGGCAAAATCCTGTATGTCTAATGCTGATGGTCTGAGTGTATTATGAGTTTGTGTTTTTCCAATTCATAATCCATCTCCCTCTTAAGTCTTCAGAATTTGTTGGGGGCCCAATCAACTCCATTATTCTGATATCTGTTAGTCCATTGCTGAACTCCATAGATCATAGAGAGAGAGAGAGAGAGAGGCAGACATAGATATATACATATATCTAGGTGTATATGTACACATATATGTATATAAATATACACACATATTTCTATAACTGTAAGACATTTTGTCTGAAACATATTAAATATGATGATTTCAGATTGCAATTTTATGTCATTCCCTTAGTCTGCTTTAATAATTGACGTACCATATGCAAGATTTCCTTTGAAGTAAAAGTTTTGAAGTTATAAAAAGTGCCAGAAAGCAAGATATCTATTTTATGGATGTGTTATTTACCCTGCTGGGAAAGTTTTGATTATTTTATGGAGAGCCTTCTCCAGTAGAGCTTACGTTTTGAAAATTTATGATGGAGTTTCACCATCCACAAACTTTCCCAGATTTTGGTTAAATTAAGAGGCCTTCCTGGAGAGGTTTATCATAAAAGCTGCATACAAGGCTATTTTACAACCTTGCCAGATACAGTAAAGAGACACAAAGTTTCTGTGGTGTGGAAGCAGGAATGCTTTCACTGAGCTATAGATCCCATAAGTGAAGTTTAGGTTTATGAATAAGTTCCCCAATGTCTTAATTTTAGATGGTATAGGAGCTGTGAAAAACATTTTGAACCTTTTATGAACACTCTTGAACACAGTGTACTTCTATTAAGACCAGACTTCTTTACAACTTCAAGACTGGACACAGATGTAGAGAACAAGCGTATGGACACCAAGGGGGGAAAGTGGTGGGGTGGTGGGGGTGGTGGTGTCATGAATTGAGCGATTGGGATTGACATGTATACACTGATGTGTATAAAATGGATGACTAATAAGAACCTGCTGTATAAAAAATAAATTAAATTTAAAAAAAAGACTGAATGTCATTTTTTAATAATTGAAGCCAGAAAATCAATATGAAGCTCTTCAAAATGCCTAGAAGCAACTGATCTAAGCAGAATGTGCTCACTTTCTAAAATGGATTCCGCATTTAATTGTTTGATCCTACTTAACCTACTTCCTACTTCTATTGTCTTAATCTTTGTTAGTTTCAGTTTCCTAGTCTCTATAATGGGGTTTTGTTTTGTTTTGTTTTTTTGCGGTACTCGGGCCTCTCACTGTTGTGGCCTCTCGCGTTGTGGAGCACAGGCTCCGGACGTGCAGGCTCAGCAGCCATGGCTCACGGGCCCAGCCGCTCCGCAGCATGTGGGATCTTCCCAGACTGGGGCACGAACCTATGTCCCCTGCATCGGCAGGCAGACTCTCAACCACTGCGCCACCAGGGAAGCCCTATAATGTGTTTTTAAATAAGACTTACCTCATATAATTGTTGTAATGAGTGATATAATGCATGTTAGCTGATTAATTAGATGGTGCATATAAAGTCAAAATCATATTACCTAGCACATGATGAGTGCTTAATGAATATTGCTTTTCAGTTATTGGAAGTTTTTAAAGATAGTATGTGCAAAGCACTGGTGAATAGCTGTGTAGTTTACCATACTATCTCATTATCTCATTTTTTAAACATCTTTATGAACATGAACTTGATAGATGAAAAATGGCATGAAATGCACATGTTGCAGACACAATGGTGAAAGTGACCTCTAATTTTTCTTATGACCACAAGATTCCATAAAAATTTAATTTATAATGCACAAATGTTAGTTGCTGCATTCAGTTCACCAAAGAAAGAATTTATATCCAGTAAAGGGCAAGGTAAGAAACATATATATTAACTATTTATACACTAAAGTGTGATAAGTAAAAAGGGTGTCATCAAATTTAGGTTGTCTGATCTATAATACATAGAAGATGTGTCCATATATATATGAAAGGAAAAGATTTTTTAAAGATAAGAAAAATTTTTAAAGGAAAGATTTAGTCAGTCTTAGTATATCATTCAAAATAATGTTTTAAATTACATACATTCAAATTGGTGTGTTTGAGAAAGAGGGGAGTAGGGAGAGAAGAGTTGGAGATAAAAAGAGACAAAGCACATGTAGTCTAGGTCCTAACTACGTTTTTTGTTACAACTAGATAGCCTCCTAACAAAATAGATTCTAGCTGTAACAATAAGATCCTGTTTGCTTGTTTTATTGTTGCAAACAGTCATTCAAACTCTTCTTTATAAACTATTAACCTTACAAAGTGTTATTATTCCCATCATACTGCAAAGGATACAAAGGCTCAAGAAAGAAATTATCTAGTGATACATGGATTATATATGGAGCAACCAGTATTCAAACTGAGATCTATTGAAAATCCATGTTCTTTCCACAGCATTATGCTGCCTTTCCTGGAAAGTGAGCACCATCTGGGCAAATACCACACTTCAATTTGTGTTTTTCTTTGTTTCATTGGCACCTAAGACAGTGCTTTAACAAATTACACATACTCATTTGGAGTTTTGTTGAAAGAACAAAATAAGTGAAACAGTGAAGAATTTCAGTGGCAAAAACCTCACTGCTTAAATGGCATTTAATTCCATGTTCATATGGTTCTAAATGTTCAAAAATTTCTGACATTGGATAATGCACTAAAGTAAATTAGTACTACAGAATTTCTTTTTTATTCCCTGAGGGTGGAAAACATGTCTTATTTTCTTTGTTTCTACAACCATAGTGACTGGAATTTCAGTGAATGTTTCTTGAGTTAATGAAAAGATTTATATGTGGGTTAAATAGGGAGCCAAGTAGGCACAGTGATGAGCATTTGGGACATTGCATAGATATTTTTTGGTGCGAATGTGCAGCATACGTTTCTACTTATAATGCAGAAAGCCTTAACTTAATTGTATATTAACAACCACTAATAAAAATAGGCAAAAGTTATGTACTGCTTCATGTCCATTAGTAAAAATAAAATGTATCCTGTTTCTATTTTTAGTTCTATTCACTATATTGCAATTTATTCAGATAATAAGATCTTTACCTAAGGTAGTTGCCATATGTAAGTGGTATTTAAACAATCAAAGAATTAAACTGAGGAAGAAATATAGAAAAACAGGGACAGTTTATCTTTTTATCAAGATCATTACAATCACTAATTTGATGTGATATGTGGTCTTAATAAGACTAATAGCCTACAGTTAAATAATGATACATTTAGGCTACAAGCAAAAAAAATGTAGGTATAGGGAAAATCCATAAGTATATTTATTGTTGAAACCTCACTTATAATTTAAATTGAACCATATGAGACTATGATACACCGTCATTTTTTAATCTATAAAAACAGCAATTCCATATGGTTGTACAGAAAAAGGAAGGGCATTTTGTTGTTGTTGTGTTTGTTGGTACTTAATCTCCTAGGTTTAGAGCTGTAATAGTGGGGTCTAAATTTTGTTGTCGGGATTAAAGGACTGTTGGAGCATAGTGAAAATTCAATAAACAGCAGCAGCTATTTTTATTAATAATAAATTAGAACTTCAGCTATCATGTTGTCAAAAGAATACTGATGTTAGAACTAGCCTCCTAGTATTGATCTTTTTCTAAAATATACATTATGCTCATGCTGTTCTTCACATGTTCTGAATATGAACTAATCCAGGTAGAGGAGAGTGTAGACCTTACCAAAGGTTTAGTGTTTGACTTTCTTTTCTAAATGTCACAAACACACACACAAAAAGATTTCTTCAGGAAAATTTTTGAGAAGAAGCCCAAGAGATTTCTTGCTCAATTCTTTGCTAAACAAAACTTCCAGACCTTTCAAAATCCATTTCAGATGTACTCCCAAGGAGCACGATTGTATGATCTGCACCTTGAATGGGTTATAAGCCATGCTGACCTATATTGTGTATGCTGAGCATGGATCTTTCCAGGACGTCAACAGAAGTTTTATACATAACACAGGTTCAGAATGTGCAAGCAAAATCTGAATAGTAGACAAGTAAGATGGATTTTTTATTTTAAATAATGCCAGTGCCTCTAATTTTTCAAGTGTCAAGAAAATAAAATAATACAGGCAGTATGAAGCACATTTTTGAAAATACATTAAACTGAAAACCAGTTATGAAGTCCAATCATATAAGAAAAAAATTCAGGTTGGAAATAAGTAAAAATGCCCTTGACCTGATTAAACCATCATCAGTATAATAACTTAGTTTGCTATTTGTCCCTCTGTTTTTCTCTCTTCATATACCAAGAATATCACCCGGCAGTATATTCTGTGTTTATTTGCCAAGCACTGATTTATTTATGTCACCCTTTACCCATATATTTTTTTCCTTTTCCTTACAAAACGTCTGTTATTTTTTCCCTCAGGACTGGGTTCTATGTAGCATGTGGAAGATATCAAACATAAACCCCTCTCTTGGCATCTGGCTCTACTCTGCCAAAGAAAGTTGTGCTGGGAATTATTTTTAATTTCTTTCTTTTACTCTTCAATTGGTTATTTCCAAAATGTTAGCTTTTCCCTCTAAACCATTTCCTTAATGGCTGTCAGCTTCTGAAAAACAAAAGGTGGGAAGGGGCGCTTAATACCCCAGTTACCTGCAAGATCCCCAAGGCCAGACAGGATCAGGCTTCAGTGCCTCAAACTTTCAGTATGGAATGGCAGCTCTGTTGCCTGGGTCACTTGCTAAGTACAGAAAAGGAAAATAAAAAAAAAAAAAAAAGTACTTGAATAGTTCCACGGCACAAGGAAGCAAAGCTGTCAAGTACAGTCAGAACTGAAAACAGCATTTTGCAGAACAGGAAATCACTGCTTGAAAATAAGACACATGGCTGTAGGCAGATGACGCAGCTGGGTGGTGAGCTGTCTTCACCCACAAACTGGAATTACCTGCATGTCAGACGGGCCAAGGCCATTTCATGCTTAGTCAAGGAAACTGGAACCTGAAGGAACACAAAAGGAACAATTTTAGAAGACTTAAGTGTCATAAAATACTTTAAGCATGAAAGCAGTTTTAGTTTTTCCAGAGATATCTACATTTTTACCACATTTACATGTATTATGTAAACCTTAATTGAAGGAGCTTTTGAGTTAATCCATTATCATGCCTTATCACTAGGGTAGGAATCTGAACAAGGAGACAGAACTGTTAAATTAACCTAAAACCAGATTGTCAGTTCTGTGAGGTACAAGCTTCATTTACTTGATCTATGAGAATGATTATATGTTAGAACAGATGGGGGCCTGAGGGACTCTGGCCTCCAATCCTATCACTTTTGTTTTTTTGTTTTTGGGGTTTTTTTTTTTTTTTTTTTTTGAAGAAGAAGACAAAATTGAGAACTAGACTTGAAGTGACAGGGCAGGAAACACGCTGAAATTCCTGCCCTGAGGATAATGTCCACAGCCACTTTCATGCGTATAGTCAAATGTTAAACTTCAGCCTTCCAAAACAGTTTCTGTTTGATATTTTAAGACTCGTATGTAGAGAGAAATGTTGCTTATAGTAAATATATCACATTATAAATATATATAGGTGTATATTATGATTGTATGTAGTTATATGACATATATAATTACTATTTTTATATAATGTGCTTTGGGGTTTTTAAGATCTATCTACACACACACACATAGGTATATATGTGTGTGCCTGCATGTGTGTGTATAGGTCATAAGGGTTCCCAAGACACTTCCAGGGGGTCCATGAGGTCTTTCTGTTTCCAACCTCACGTCCTGTGTGAGGCTAGATTTCCTCCTTGTACATCAACTAAGAAAACATACACAGCAGATTGAATTCAGAAGCAGGTATGAGAATCCAAAGAAATTTGCAAAAATGTAAAACCATGCCACTCTCCTTACTAAATATGTTATTTTTGAAATTATTTTCTTATTTATCTGCAAACTCAAGGAAGACTTAAAGAAAGCAAATCATAAATGCCACTTTATATTTTGTGTCCCACTGATTTTTGTGCCTGCTTTGGGGGAACAGTCATTACAAACTCAGGCAGTTCCATGACTTTTCTGATCACTCTTGAGTAAGAGAAAGTCTTATAACCACTTTAAACTGCAAACATAGTTTCAATGACATAGCTGACAAAGATAAAACCTAGTTACATGTAATAATCAGAACTCCAACTAGATCTAAAGTTAAATCACTTTCTCCCTCCCTTGCTCGCCAATTTGAGACATGCGTAGAGCCAGCTTCTTGCAGTGAGACAAGTGTTGGGCTCTTTCTCTCCTTACCCACCCATCATGGTGCCTCCTTGCCTTGCATGTAAATACTTGCCTCTTATCTCTCCATTGCTTCCATTGCTGTAGCAGGGGTCCCAGTGTCAAGGGATATTATCTTCACTGGACCTGGCAAATATTGACAGCTGATTCACATGGAGGCACTTTTGTGGATTTGCTGGAGATTTTCTGGCTGAGTCTATGACTTTTTTTGTATACACGGGACATCTTAAATTGGCCACACCATTACTTTCTCAACCTCTGCTCCCAGGGGTCTATCCCAAAGCTGACTGAGGTCCCTGGGGTTACTTCAGACTGAAATTTCCACTACAGTTTACGTGTCTATTCCCCTGTCATCAAAGTACAATTATAACCTGCTATGACAGAAACCTTGATATGTTATGTGTGTGTATATGGGTGAGGAGGCTAAAATTGCAATGGCTCCTTCCAAAGAAATCCTTTCTACTCTTTTGACCTTTATGTACTGCTGCTAATAGTAAGAGGGTTCAAAGTCATATAACTAGTTTCTGGCTATCTAATTCAAAACTGTGCTTTTGATAAGCACCTCCTTTGGAATGAAGCATCTATTATAGATTGATGTCTTAGTTGAAACTTTCCAATTTAAGGCCCTGTTTCACATCCTGATAATGAGCTCCCTTTAATTGAAGAAATCTGCTTTCCTTTGCAACATGAGAGAGCCTTTTAACATTAAATGTCTTATGGCATTACATATAAGAAATATACTTAGCATTATGACCCAGTACACACATAAGCATAAATATTTATGGATTTACACACACACGCATGTACACACACACTCACACACTGTGAGTTTCTCAAAATCTTCTAATTCGAACTTTATTCTTATCACACCTTTTTTTAACCCTTACTGTGATTATTCATTTCTCAACTCTTTCTTTTTCCTTTTAATAAAAATGTCTCTCTTTTATTCCTTTACACTGAGCCATTGTTTTGGCTTCAAACCACAGGAAAAAAATAAATTCGGAAAGATTTTCCCATCTTGGACCAAATCATAGTTACCAAAATAATAGAGGATTTTAGGGAGGAAATTAATCTTTCCTTTTAGAGTTATGAGTTGTAGAGTTGTTAGAGTTGTAGTCCAGGAGCCAGCATGAAACAGCATTTAAAGGAGTGGATATTGGAAGACATTATTTTGAAACCCATAAATAACCTTTAAAATGATACAATCTCCTTTTTTTTTTTTTCAGAGTAGGGAAATGGAATTTAAGTCATCAAATTTTCTTAGCTAGCCTGAAACAATAGTTGTTGTATATCTTAAACATCTAACTTTGAAAGAATTATTCTGTCTCCTATTCCCAGCCATCTAAATTCTGCTTAAGTATCTTGATAATATGTGAAAATATGTTTTCTAGGGAGCAGGTAAAAGTCTTCAGTGTCCACTAATGCACCAAAATAAGTGACCCATGAAGGTTAGTATAAAGAAAAATCTTAGTAGCAAAGGACAAAAAATTCAGAAGGGAAGAAATTGGGACCCACCGAAGCCACTATTTTTACTTCGTGATTACTCTACAACTGATTCTGTTTATGTGTAAGTGTGGGCAAACAAGAATTGAGGTATTTACCTGCAGCCTACTCAGGGCCAAAAGCTGTATTATAATATGTTGGCACATCAATAGTTATCTTTTACTTCCTCTAATAATTTTAATAGTTTTCAAAGGCTTTCATAATAATTACCACAGACTTGGTGGCTTAAACCACAGAAATATATATTCTCACAATTTTGAAGACTAGAAGTTCGAGATTGAGATGCCAGCAGGTGGCATCTTCTGAGGTCTTTCT
The DNA here is from genome assembly GCF_002837175.3 of Physeter macrocephalus. Classification (NCBI taxonomy): domain Eukaryota; kingdom Metazoa; phylum Chordata; class Mammalia; order Artiodactyla; family Physeteridae; genus Physeter; species Physeter macrocephalus. The sequence goes on along the minus strand of NC_041214.2, from coordinate 69,286,523 downwards.
CCTTGGCTTGTAGATAGCTGTGTCTTCTCCTTGTGTCCTTGCATGGTCTTCCCTCTGTGTCTTTGTCCTCAGCTCTTCTTATAACAACCCTGGTCATATTGGGTTAAGGTGCACCCTAAAGACCTCATTTTAACTTAATTACCTCTTTACAGACCTTACCTCCAAATACATTCACAGCTGAAGGTACTGAGGTTTAGGATTTAAAATTGGGGGGATACAATTCAGCCCATAACACTTCCCTTTTAGTTGCAGACCTCTACTAATTTTTGCTCATATCTCCCTACCTATCAAAGATGTTAGCACCTGGGTCATAATATTTATTTCTTCCTCATTCCCACCATGATTATGAATGTCTTCAAAATTCAGGTGGACAATGGCTCCAGCCCAACCATCATCATCAGCATACTTCCCTTAAGCAGTTCACTTCTATTATCAACCCCCAATGGTAGCATTTATATCCATTTCACCACTGCACTCTTACATTTCAGAGCCCACTGTGCAGCCAAGGCTTCCCACTCTTCTAATTCTCTCAAACTTTATACTTATTACACCAATTATTAACCCTCATTTGATTATTCTCTTCTTAACTCTTTTTCTCTCAAAATAAATCCCCTTCTTTTAATTTCTTCTCTACTGAGACATTATTTTGTCATCAAACCACAGGAAAAAATAAATCAGACAAAAATTTCCTATCCTTCCACACATGGACTGTTAAGTATGTGTATTTGTTTTCTGTTCATGCATAACAAATTACCACAAATTTAGTACTTAAACAAAGCACAGATTATGAGTTTACAGCTTTCATGGGTCAGTAGTCCAGGTGAGAGTTAGCTGGATCCTCTGCTCAGGTCTCACTGGGCTGAAATTAAGGTGTCAGCCAGGAATGCAATTTCGTTTGAGGCTTAGCTTCTCTTCCAACCTCATTAATTGAGGGAAGAATTCATTTCTTTGTTCTGTCTGACAGAAGTCCTTGCTTTTTGTTGCTAGCTATCAGCTAGGGCCTGCTTTCAGACCTGGAGGCCTCCCTCCAGTCCTTTGCCTTGTGGCCCCTTCTCTTCATCATGTCAGCTCACTTTATTTTTGATGCCAGTAGAAGAAATGTCTCTCCATCACTTCATTTTCTTTTAGAGGGCTGGCCTGATTAGGTTAGGCCAACCAAGGATATGTTTCCTTTTGTTTTAAATCAGTCAACTGATTAGTAACCTAATGATGGGAATGATATCTCATCATATTCACTTTTCTGAGATTTTATAGGGCATGTACATCAGATGATAGGAATCTCATAGTCTATCTTATAATTCTTCCTACCCCAAGATGGCTGGACAGCATCATACAACGATGTGACCACAGGCACTTCAAATGCATGATATCCAGAAATTTATTTTATCCTACCTTCTTCAAAATAAATTTAGTGTGTTTAAGGACTGACTAAATATTTGTTTAATGTATTATCGAAGGGATGAGCATTGTATTGTGATTCAGGAAAAACAGGTCTCATCCATACTCCAAGCCTTGGTTTTCCTTCAGATACTCTCCAATTCTAACATTAAATGACAATGTATTTGTACAACTTTAATAAAAAGAAAAACTTTGCCTCTTGAAATAATAAAATATGTCATGCCCTTTAAAATTATTTTCATAGCTTATATAAGTTAGTTTGTAAATAATATAAACATGAACAACAGATCTCATTGTAAAATAATCATTGAAGAACAAGAGTTAGTATTTATAAATTATTTATGGGTTTGTTATGTTACAGTGAGAGAGAAGCAGTGTACAGGCATCAACCAGTCTGTAAGAATTCAATAATACCCTCACACTGTTTTATAATTTATATTTTGATTAACTTCCTCACACAGTTTTATAATTTATACTATATATATATATATATATATATGCTCCTAGACTATATTATTATTTGGGGCAAGGTCTATGTCTTATTCATCTTTGTCTTCTTAGCACCAAATAAAATACCTAGAACATGGAAATTATTAGTTATTTATTGAATAAAAGAATCAATTGACTAATGAGTGAGTAATTTGATACACAGAACACTGAAAAAAAGCTTGCAAAGGTAAGATACTTTCTTAGGTCATAATTTTCAACAGCATTTGGAAATGTAGAAAGAGAGGTTCAGAAAGAGGTTAGTGCTAAAAATACAGATTTGAGATACATCCACAAAGGTAGTTTTGTTTGTATTTATAAATTAGTGCTAAAATTACAATTAACTTTGACCCTTTTTACCCCAAGTCCTTAGCAGAGTCCCTTTTTATCCCACATCCTGTGTGTTTTTGTATTGGAAGTTTTTGTATTAACTGAGCTCCCTGTCTCCGTTTTCTTACCTTTCTAATGCATAATACGTGTCCATTTAGATGAAACATCATAAATCATCAGAATATTGCCCTGCTTCAAAGGCATAAAATATTCCTCCTAACTACCAAATAAAGGTAAAATAACCTGGTCCCATTTTACCTTTATAGATCAGCATGCGAATTCATGTTACTTTGTATTCTAATCCAATTAATGCAACCTCTTTTCCTGAATATAGTCTAAAAATATTAGTGTATGTAACTTCTCATACTGTTTTCTCAAATGGAAATGACTTCCTTCATCACTGTATTTTGAAATTTTAACCTTTTTAAAGATCTAGCTCATAGGTCACATTTTTCCTGAAGTCTCCTTTAACTTAATAGCAAGAAAGTGTTTACCTTCTCTCGTCTTTTAAAGCATATTTTTTCAACTTTCTTATAGTACTTGGTTGCTATAATGTACAATAGTTCTTTACATGTTTCATAACTTTCCTATTGAATACAAAGCTTTTTTTAAGATCAGGTTTTTTGTATTTTGGAACCCACTTTTCTGTGAGGTGGCACAAAATAGATTCAATGAAGTATTTCTTCAATGACAGTATACAATAATCATTGATTGAGTCTTATTATATGCCTCATACTTTTGCATCTCTATCCATTCAACAACACAGATATTATTATCCCTTATTTAAAGAGAAGGCACAATCATATATTAGTAACAAGTAAGAGATTTTTATATTAACCTGTCAAGTTTCAAAGCCCATGCACTACTGACTAACTCAACTCCCACTCTAAAGAGTGAAGAAACACCTTGGTAAAATTTTTGAAAGTATTGAGCTTTTTACTCCCTGAAAATTGAATTTTTGGTTTTGACACAGTTACACTTATGCCTCTATTTTTTAAGCATTTAAAAAAAATTTAAGTACATTTAATTTACAATGTCATGTTAGTTTCAGGTGTACAGCGAAGTAATCCAGGTGTGTGTATGTGTGTGTGTGTGTATTCCAGATAATTTTCCATTATAGCTTATTATAAGATAATGAATGTAGTTCCCCGTGCTATACAGTAGGTCCTTGTTTATCTATTTTATATAGTGTGTATATGTTAATCCCAAACTCCTAATTTATCTCTCCACCCACGCTATCTCTTTTAATAACTGTAAGTTTGTTTTCTCTGTCTATGAATCTATTTCTTTTTTTAAAAATAAGTTCATTTGTATCGATTTATTAGACTACACAAATAAGTGATATTATATATATATTTGTCTCTCAGTCTGACTTACTTCACTTAATATGATCATCTCTAGGTCCATCCATTTGGCTGCAAATGGCATTCTTTCTTTCTTTTTTATAGCTGAGTAATATTCCTGTGTGTGTGTGTGTGTGACATCTTCTTTATCCATTCCTCTGTCACTGGACACTTAGGTTGCTTCCATGTCTTAGCTATTGTAAATAGTGCTTCTATGAATATTGGGGGGCATGTATCTTTTCAAATTAGAATTTTTTTCCAGATAAATACCCAAGAGTGGAATTGCAGGATCATATGGTAACTCTGTTTTTAGTTTTTTGATAACCCTCAATACTGTTCTCTATAGTGGCTACACCAATTTACATTCCTGCTGACAGTGTAGGAGGGTTCCTTTTTTCTCCACACCCTCTCCAGCATTTATTATTTGTAGACTTTTCTTGATGGCCATTCTGACTGGTGAGAAGTGATTTCTCATTGCAGTTTTGATTTGAAATTCTTTAATAATTAACAATATTGAGCACCTTTTCATGTGTCTGTTGGCTATCTGTATGTCTTCTTTGGAGAAATGTCTATTTAGGTCTTCTGCCCATTTTTTTATTGCATTTTTTAAATTTTAAGCTATGTGAACTATTTTTGTATTTTGGAAATGAATCCCTTGTTGGTAGAATTGTTTGCAAATATTTTCTCCCATTCTGTAGGTTGTCTTTTCGTTTTGTTTATGGTTTCCTTTGCTGTGCAAAAACTCTTATGTTTAATTAGGTCCCATTTGTTTATTTTTGTTTTTATTTCCATTACTCTAGGAGACTGATCCAAAAAAGATATTGCTGCAATTTATGTCAAAGTGTGTTCTGCCTATGTTTTTCCCTAGGAGTTTTATATATCTGGTCTTACATTTATGTCTTTAATCCATTTTGAGTTTATTTTTTGTAAATGGTGTTAGAGAATGTTCTAATTTCATGTAGCTGTCCAGTTATCCCAGCAACACTTATTGAAGAGACTTTCCTTTTTCCATTCTGTATTCTTGTCTCCTTTGTTGTAGATTAATTGACCATACATGCGTGGGCTTATTTCTAGGCTTTTTACACTGTTCCATTGATCTATAGTTCTGTTTTTGTGCCAGTAACATACTGTTTTGATTACTGTAGCTTTGTAGTATAGTCTGAACTCAGGGAACCTGATTCCTTCAACTCTGTTCTTCTTTCTCAAGATTGTTTTAGCTATTTGGGGTCTTTTGTGTTCCCATACAAATTAAGAAAAAAAAATGTGTTTTAGTTTTGTGAAAAATGTCATTGGTAATTTGATAGGGATTACATTAAATCTGTAGATTGCTTTGGGTAGTTGGTCATTTTAGCAATATTCATTTTTCCAATCTAGGAACACAAACATACGTTCCAATGCATGAACATATCTTTTCATCTGTTTGTGTTGTTTTCAATCATTCTCATCAGTCTTATAGTTTTTGGAGTATAGGTCTTTTGCCTCCTTAGATAAGTTTATTCCTAGGTATTTTATTGTTTTTGATGTAATGGTAAATGGGATTGTTTCCTTAATTTTTCTTTCTGATATTTCATTATTAGTATATAGAAATGCAACAGTTTTCTGTATATTAATTTTGTATCCAGCAACTTTTCCAAATTCATTGATGAGCTCTAGTAGTTTTCTGGTAGCGTCTTTAGAATTTTCTATGTATAGCATCATGTCATCTGCAAACAGTGACAATTTTACTTTTTCTTTTCCAATTTGGATTACTCTTATTTCTTTTTCTTCTCTGATTGCTGTGGCTAGGACTACCAAAACTATGTTGAATAAAAGTGGTGAGAGTGGACTTCCTTGTTTCATTCCTGATCTTAGAGGAAATGTTTTCAGCTTTTCACTGTTGAGTATGATGTTAGCTGTGGGTTTGTCATATATGGCCTTTATTATGTTGAGGTATGTTCCCTTTGTGCCCACTTTCTGGAGGGTTTTTGTCATAAATGCATGTTGAATTTTACCAAAAGCCTTTTCCTGTATCTATTGAGATGATCATATGGTTTTTATCCTTCAATTTGTTAATGTGGTGTATCATATTGATTGATTTGCAGACATTGAAAAGTCCTTGCATCCCTGGGATAAATACCACTTGATCATAGTGTATGATCCTTTTAATATATTGCTGGAGTCAGTTTGCTAGTACTTCGTTGATATTTTTGCATCTATATTCATCAGTGATATTGGCTGGTAATCTTTTTTGTGTGTGATATCTTCGTCTGTCTTTGGTATCAGGGTGATGGTGGCCTCACAGAATGAGTTTAGAAGTGTTCCTTCCTCTGCAATTTTTTGGAATAGTTTCAGAAGGCTAGGTGTTAACTCTTCTCTAAATGTTTGGTAGAATTCACCTGTGAAGCCATCTGGTCCTGGACTTTTGTTTGTTGGCAGTTTTTAAGTTACTGATTCAATGTCAGTACTGGTAATTGGTCTGTTCATATTTTCTATTGCTTCCTGGTTCAGATTGTACCTTTCTAAGAATTTACCCATTTCTTCCAGGTTGTCCATTTTATTGTCATATAGTTGCTTGTAGTAGTCTCTCATGGTCCTTTATATTTCTATGGTGTCAGTTGTAACTTCTCCTTTTTCATTTCTAATTTTATTGCTTTAAGTCCTCTCCCTTTTTTACTTGATGAGTCTGACTAAAGGTTTATCAATTTTATCTTTTCAAAGAACAAGCATTTAGTTCCATTGATCTTTTCTATTGTTTCCTTTGTCTCTATTTATTTCTGCTTTGATCTTTATGATTTCTTTCCTTCTACTAACTTTGGGTTTTGTTTATTCTTCTTTTTCTAGTTGCTTTAGGTGTAAGGTTAGGTTGTTTATTTGAGATTTTTCTTGTTTCCTGAGGAAAGCTTTTATTGCTGTAAACTTTCCTCTTAGAACTGCTTTTGCTGCATCCCATAAGTTTTGTATCAACATGTTTTCATTTTCATTTGTCTCTAGATATTTTTTGCTTTCCTCTTTGATTTCCTCAGTGATCCATTGGCTGTTTAGTAGCATATTGTTTATCCTGCACATGTTTGTGCTTTTGCATTTTTTTTCCTTGTAGTTGATGTCTAACTTCATAGTGTTGTGGTTGGAAACGATGCTTGATATAATTGCAGTTTTCTTCAATTTACTGAGGCTTGCTTTGTGGTCCAGCATGTGATCTATCCTGGAGAATGTTCCAGGTGCACTTGAGTAGAAAGTGTATTCTGCTGCTTTCAGATAGAATGCTCTATAAATATCAATTAAGTCCATCTGGTCTAATGTGTGATTTAAGGCCTGTGTTTCCTTATTGTTTTTCTTTCTTGGATGATCTGTCCATTGATTTAATGGAATTTTAAAGTCCCTCACTATTTTTGTATTACTGTCAATTTCTCCTTTTATGTCTGTTAACATTTGCCTTATATATTGAGGTTCTCCTATGTTGGGTGCATATATGTTCACAATTGTTATATATTCTTCTTGGATTGATCATTTGATCATTATGTAGTGTCCTTCTTTGTCCTTGTAACCATCTTTATTTTAAAGTCTATTTTGTCTGATATAAGTATTGTTACTCCAGCTTTCTTTTGATTTTATGCCTTTTTTTAAACAAATACTACCATCAGGTGGCAATAACGTTACTTAATATAACACTCAGTGATGATTCATTAATATGTTCAATATTTCTTTAAATTTTTCTAAATGTTGCAAGTTCAAATTATAGGCAATTGTGTTAATACCAATGAGTGATTAAGTGATTGTCCACTTGAAATACTAAACTAGAGACATTTCTGGAGAAAATAAATTTGGAATAATTGGACAAAGTATCACCCATAGTCAATTTAATCACTGTGTCACCTAATAAGTATTTTCAATTTTATACCACTGTTAATCTTGGCATTTGGAAGGATGGTTTGGGAGTAATTCAATAAAGGATGTCTGCTTTAACACTTCAAAAATTGTTAAATATTTCTAGTAAAAAAAAATTGATAGTCTCTTGAGATCTAATGAGTTTTCATCTTCTTTAAAAAAAAAAGAAACTAAAGATCTCAGTTTCAAATGAAATATGAGTATAATCATTTTCAGTAATGCTACTAGATATAAAATTTTTTCTCTAAGTGCTGCCAGAAATGTAAAAAGGGACAACGTGAGACTTACAAGGCACCTGGCCACAATACTTCCCCAGTTAAGGAAAAGAGGCAGTAAATACTTAATCTTTATATAAAATGTATATTTGATTTGGAGTGCAACAAAAATTTATTACTTAAAAAAAATACTAAATTTGTAGTTCTGGGAAAATGGAGTACTTTTCCCTATTCCCCCCATTGAGTACAACTGAAAACCTTGCACATACATATACAACAAACAAAAGCACTTTGAAAGGTACAGAGAAGGAACCAAGAGATGACACCAGAGTGAGCTTCTTGGGTTTTCTTTTTGACTCATATATCCCAGATTTGGAGCTGAAGAAGCCAGCAATCTGGACACCCTAATGAGAGCAGAAAGAAGACATGAACAAAATCCTTCTCCCTCTAGCCAAGAGACCAGGAAATGGGTAACCTAGCACGGTAAAAATCACGGAAAAAAATTGTAGTCTCCATCCCTATCCAAGTCTTGAGTTGGGAATCTGTACTTACACCCTTTCCAGGATCTAGACACCCAAACATTCCCACCAAGATGGTGTCAGAGAAAGTTGAGTAGGGAGGTGAGACTTTCATTCCCACCTGGTGGTAATGAACCTCCCCTCCATTGAGATATCAGAGTGTACCCTATGGGGAGCCTGGGCTTCCATCCCTACCTGGTAGTAATGTGGAGCCCTTTCCATTCTCCACTAGGGTGAAATCAGAGGAAGCCTAGAGAATCAGATCTTTTACCACTGCCTGGTAGTAATAAAGCCAACCTATCCTACTCTCAGAAGCACCAGTGGAGGCCACACAGGGAGCAGTAACAAGGTAATCCTGTCCCTCCCAGTTAGGAATGTATCAGTGGAGACATCGGTAGGGAGGCAGAACTCTCACCCCTCAGCAATGAGGAGCCTCTGTTAGCAAGTGTAAATGGAGACCTAGTGGGGGATGTGAACTTCCTCCACTGGTGATAATGAGGCTCTACCTCCAAGGTTTCTGGTCAGAGCAGTGTCAGAGGAAACCAATTAAAACAGAAAGTTTAAGTAAGATTCAGTCTCATGACAAAAAAAGTCCAGTTTTCATTAAAAAATAATCACTCATCATACCACGAATCAGGAAGATCTTCAACTGAATCAAAAAAGTAATCAATAGACATCAACAACATGGTAACAAAAAACTTAGAATTATAAAGATCTTAAAGCAACCATCATAAAAATGTTTCTATGAGCAATTATGAACACAATACAAACAAATGAGACTATAGAAAGTCCCAGCAAAGAAAGAGAAAGTTTTAGCCATTAAATAGAAGATATGAAAAACCAAATATAAATTTTAGAACCATAAAATATAATAACTGAAATTAAAATTCAGTGACTCACTCAACGTAGTGAAAAAAATAGAACATATAAATATTTCTGGAATACAGCTAAAGCAGTGCTGAGAAGGAAATTTATAGCACTAAATGCATATATTAGAAAAGACAAAAGAGTCTCAAATCAATAATTAAGCCACTCCTTGAAAACCTAGAAAAAGAAAGGCAAAATAAACCCAAAGCAAGGATACAGAGAAAATAGATCACACATACATTTCTGGTGGGAGTAAAAAAGTGTTACAACCACTCTGGAAAACAATTCAGCAGTTTCTTAATAAATTAAATGTTCAACTAACATATAACCCAGCAATTTCACTCCTGTGCATTTACTCCAGAAATATGAAAACTTATGTTCACACCAAAATCTGTACATGAATGTTTATAGCAGCTTTATTTATACAAGGCCAAAATTAGTAAAACACAGATGTGCTTCAAATGGTGAATGGTTAAACAGACTGTAGTACATTCATACCACATAACACGGCTCAGCAATGAAAAGCAATGAACTATTGGTGCATATAACAACTTGGACAAATCTCCACACTGAGTAATACACTGAGTTAAAAAAAGAAATCAGTCCCTATAGGTTATATATTATATAATGCAATTTATATAACATTTTTTAAATGGTAAAGTTGTAGAAATAAAGAACAGATTTCTGGTTGACAACATTTAAGACCTGGAGGAAACTATAAATGGCAATATGCAAGATCCTTATGATGATGGAAAATTCTATACCTTGACAATTCAATGTCAATGTCTTGATTGTGATATTGCTCTATAGAGTTGGCCCTGGAACAACATGAGTTTGAACTGCAGGGGTCCACTTCTATGTGGATTTTTTCAATAAATGTGTAGTACCTATCCATGGTTGGTTGAATCCTGGGGTACAGAACCTCAAATAGGGAGGGCCGACTCTACAGTTATACGTGGATTTTTGGCTGTGCAGGGGGTGGGCATCCCTAGCCCTCTTGGGTTGTTCAAGCGTAAACTGTAGTTTTAAAATGTTACTATTGTGGGAAACTGGGTAAAAGGTATGTGGAGTCTCCTTGTATTATTTCTTAAAACTGCAGGTGAGTCTATATCTCAAAATTTCCTTCTGCTTAAAGAAAAACCATACTGAGTTAGTTCTTTTAGACGGTGACAAATGGTAAAGAGATCAAAAGATGTGTAATTATGAATTACTGAAAGTAAGGCTCTCTCTGCCTTATGCCAGAATTCCAGATGAAAGTCATTGATTAATTTAGTAAAGCAAGTTTTCAGTGGTTGAGTGATGATTTGATAATATTTATTTGGTTAGAGGCCCGAGGAATTCCCAAATTCTGTTTGGACAATCAATCCTCATCCCCATGGAGTTCCCAAAGGAACTACCTACACATGGAAAACACAGGGCAAAGATGCCATTTTACCCAGAAGCAAAGTGCTTGATACCTCCCAATCCAGAGCTCGGGTAAATCTGGGAAGGAGAATATAGATTAGCAGGAGGCTTACTAAATGAGGCCTCTCTCCTAATCCTAAAATTAGATTTTGAGGTCTTTATCATTTTAGTTAAACCCTGAAGCAATAATGAGCCTACACAAGGAACTGTGAACCCCTGAATAGAGGAGACAGGGAGAAGGCATGACCATGATCTTTAAATGAACAGTGATCCTGCTTCCAGTAAACATGAGCCATGTCTGGTTCAATGATTTAAATAGCCACTTGACATGCACACACTGCTATATTTAAAATAGATAACCAACAAGGACCTACTGTATGGCACAGGGAACTCTGCTTAGTATTTTGTAATAACCTAAATGGGAAAAGAATTTGAAAAAGAATAGATACATTGTATATGTATAACTGAATCGCTTTGCTGTATACCTCAAACTAACACAACATTTGTTAATCAACTATACTCCAATATAAAATAAAAATTAAAAAATTAAATAAATAGCTACTTGTCCATGGGGAAAAAGCTAGGGAGTAGGTGAGGTGAGAGTTCCTGTAAAGTTGTTTGGTTTCTGACAATCACATTTGGAATAATTTGACCAGAATTTTCACTTATAATCAGAGCATTTTGCATCAGTTAGACAAAATGATAATAGAAGATTAAAATATCTACTGCCTAACTGCTCTTTCATTACCCAATTACTGTAGGGCATACTTGTAATTCGGGGCTTCTCCTCCCCCAAATGTCTCATCATCTGGGAGTAATACACCATGCAAGGAGCAATCAGATTACTTAAAACATCTGCAACGGAGAGCAGAGTACAGCAGTACAGTTCTTGAGCAGAGTTCAGTGGAGCAGTTCAGGAACTCAGGGAATGTTCAGTGGCAGTGATGCTAATGGCAGGTCAGAGTCCTAAAGAGACAGGCCTGAGAATTTATCTAGGCTGTGCTTGTCTCCTGTTCTCTCTGCCCATTCTGAAAGCTAGTCCTCCAGACCTCCTGTTGATGTCGTTACCATCCCATAGTCACTAAATGAATTTACTCTCTGTGCAGTTTAACCTGAGATGTTTCTGTTGTTCAGAACCAAGAACACTGACTGGTACTATTAAGTACAGGAGAGGTAATGGATGCTCAAAGAATTTGGAATTAGTTATCTTGCCTATTTGGGCCTGAAGCTAAACAAAATCCTGCTGGGTTTCAGGAACATGATTCTGGCAGACTATAACTTGAAAGGATGGAATTTCTAATTAAATTATCAACTCTGTTCTCCCGGAATAAATTCTCCTTTGAAAGCAAGGCTGTAGAAAACTGAGTTGCCTATGCTTTGGAACAGTAAAAATAGAAAAAGGAATTCCAGAACAATGGAGTCCGTTGACTATTTTTTAGGACAATGGACAGCTTAAAAAAAGAGAATGGCAAGCTCAAAACCCTAAATTATTAATGCACATTTTCTATGATCATGTTATAGCTATAGTTGCAGGCCTGCAGGAGCCAAGAATCAAATGCAAAATTTGAATCTATAGTCTGCCAAATTATAACACCTACTGAATTCAGTTAATCATCAGATCTCTTCTGGGAAAGTTACAGCTTTGATTAGAATAGGGCAGGAGTCTAAGAACTGGTGTTGGGCCAATATGGAAAGATTCAGAACACATTGTTTATCCTGAACCCCAAGCCCACAGGGCCTCCCTCCCTTGCTATTTAAAGCAGTCCTTCTTCCGTTAGTTGCGACCGTTTCTCCTTGCTTATAAATGCTGTAACTCCCTAACCTGAAGAAATTATTTCTTTAACAAAAGTGTCTTCATTGCCTATCTCTTACATTTTATTATTTCTAGAATTTTAATTTTTATATATTTAATTTATAGGCATGATAAGACATACAATGTTCTGAAATAATTATGCTAGTTCTAACAGCTGGAAATATTTAACCATACAGCTTGCTGACTAAAACCTGAACTCAATAGTAATATACACCAAATGAAGTTGAAATAAGATATTTTTCTTGGTATGATGGAATCCAAAGATTTAGTAGTTAGAAATGCTAGAGAACATTTATCATTTGTGACCTACTCTTTTACTATATTCCCCATGAAGGCACGGAAAAGGTAATGAAGTACACGCGGAAATCTTTGAAGAGAGCTTTAATAGACGCTTTTCATTTTGTTTTTGCTTTTATCTTTTATAAGCACTGTACACTAGTGGGAGAAGATGCAGTTGAACTGAGCTTCCTGATAGGAATCAGAGACAAAGTGGCCATGGTTACAATGAGATGAAGAAAGTAGTTGTGATAATTAAAATGGTCTTAGATTTTTGACAGTTGCTAACTGGTTGTAGAGTTTCATAGAATCACAACACATGGACAGTATACCAAAGCTTCTATTACTTAGGGTAGGTCAGACTGTGAAAATATGTACCAAACACACGCACACACACACCCCAAATATGTACACAAATGTATAATGGCTCAACGCTCTAAAAATGTATTTCTTTCCCAGATAGCAATTCTAAGTGGTTCTAGGATGGAGGTTGAAGGAAGAGGACATGGGTACCACAAAGCCATTCAGTGATCCAGGATGATGGTGTCTTTGCCAACCTCTGCATGCAGCTTGCATGGGGGATCCTGGGATATTCTGGAAAGTAAAAGAATATGAAGGAGTGAGAGGTTTTTATGGGCCAAACCTAGAAGTGACAGACATCATTTAAGGTAACATTCAGTTGACTAGAATTCAGTCATGTGGCCACACACAGTTGCAGGGAAAGCAGGAACTGTAACCTCACTGTGGTCCAAGCAAGAAGAGGAAGCCTATTTTGGTGAATAGTTAGCAGTTTAAAAAAAAAGCTTCATGGGCTTCCCTGGTGGCGCAGTGGTTGCGCATCCGCCTGCCGATGCAGGGGAACCGGGTTCGCGCCCCGGTCTGGGAGGATCCCACATGCCGCGGAGCGGCTGGGCCCGTGAGCCATGGCCGCTGGGCCTGCGCGTCCGGAGCCTGTGCTCCGCAACGGGAGAGGCCACAACAGAGGGAGGCCCGCATACCACAAAAAAAAAAAAAAAAAAAAAGCTTCATGACAGAAGCCTGACTAGAATCACAGTGTTAGACTGTTGCAGCCATTCAACCCAATCCTCATGTCTGAAGGTGTTGTCAGGCCCCAAGTCTGTTACACTTTGAGGAAGCCACACTCGCTGGCAAGCATTCTGAAATCACATCAAATATATGCTTGGTGAATATTTCTCCTATCTTTTCTCAGAGATCAGTAACCATTTACAAAGGAACTGTACTATACAGTTATGATCTAACAGAATACCTACCCCTAGGAGGTTGGTGGTTACAGGGTTATTTTTTTTTCCACAGGTTTCAGAATATTGAGATGAGAAGCACAACAGATAGAGAGAAAAATGGATATTATTCAGAGATGAACTATTGGGTGCTTCCCTTTGTGATGTGGGTGAGTATACATAAGACTTCGTTGCCTTACACTAGAGTCTAGAATTCTTTTTGAGATACAATGTGAGAAAAAGAGAATTGTGGATATTGGGCAACTATGAGGGTTAGATTACAGTGAGCATTTGTTTTGGTCTTCCCAGCATCCAAACATCCTTCTTATTTGATATGGACCTCAAGAAAGTTTAATGGCAAGACCCTTCTTTCCATAATGGAAGACAGAAGGGGCAGACAGTCTCTCCTACAGTTCTCTAATAGTTGTGGTGTGGCTATGTGACCTAGGCTCAGTCTAGCAGATGCTGTAGCATAGGATTTTGAATTTTGAGGGTTTGACATGAGGCTCAGAGGAGAGTTAAAAGTTATTCCAACCATAGGGTATATAGAATAAGAAATATGGTGTGTATACACGAAACTCATATGATGTTATAAACCAATGTTACCTCAATTAAAAAAATATATATTCAGTGAGCACCCTTGGTATTGTCAAGAGCCTGTGAGTTTGGCTAGACTTATTAGAGACTGTTTCTGATATGATTTTGCTGTGTATTTCTGCCCTCATCTTCTGACTTTGGTTGCCCAATACTTTTGTCAATTCTGTGAATGCTAAAGTTTTCTTTAAATACATTTCTTTTCTGTTTAAATTGGCCAGGTATAGTTTCAGTTTCTTACAAATACAAAGCCCCATTAAAAAACACCACCACCACAACAAGGATGTTTACTCATTAGTCAGGATGAAAGGATCAATTGGAAACCATGTTTCAGAAGGGTGAATATTGCTAAAGAAGATTACCAAATAATGTTAATATCATGAAAAACTGGTATAAAGATGACACATGGAGTAAACTAAAGAAAAAATTGATATTCTAGTTAATAAATATTATGAAGAAAGCAAATGGAAACAATCCATTATTTTAACTTAGCTCAAAATATCTATATATTTACCTTTGCCAGGCACCCTACTAGGTGCTTATTGTTATGGTATCTTACATAACAGTCTGGATAACCATTTGAGATTTATGCTAACACTCTTTTGAAGATGAACAAATGACTGTCTGACAGTTTTGTGGCTTCTTATAACAATCCAGGTGATAATGGAATCAAGGGCATAATCTTTGACCTTAGCTCAGAATCTACCTTTTTTTTGGTATAAAATTTCAGAAAACTCCAAAAATGAGTTATTTTGCCACAATGATTAATGTGGCAGACTGCAATGACTATCCCAATAATAGTCTCCATATATCCTTTGAAATAACACTTTTCAGCAACTTCCAACAAAAGATGATGTCTATTTCTCACCCTTTAGATCTAGGCTGAACTTAAAATTTTTTCTGATCCATAAATATGGCAAAAATGACATTATATTAGTCATTTTAGTCAAGTCACTAGTCATTCTGATTAAGTCGTTAGTCTTGACAAAACCTAGGTCAAGAGACTTTGCACTTATCTTTTCTCCCTTGGACCCAGTGATCTCCATTTGAACAAACTTGACATAGCCTCTTTGTCTTTGAGACAAGACATCCCAATTGAGGCAACACTAGAACAGCTAGACTATCCCCCAGCAACCCTCCACCTGACCACAAATATATGAGTGGGCCTAGCATAGATCAGCCCAGCCAAGTTCAGCCCAAATCAGACCACTTAGCCAACTCACAGATGCATGAAAAATAATAAATGGTAGTTGTTTTAAGTCACTAAGTTTTGGAGTGATTTCTTACACAGTAATAGTTAACTAACACAAGCAGTAATATTTAGTATTCATGAAGGCATTAAAACACTAATGTGCTTATTGGATCAACAAAGCAGGTTTACGGCCTCTGCAATTTGAATGTTGTAAATTAAGCACCTTGAGTTTTGGCATTCTATGAAAAATATCTATATTTCCACAATGTTGTGATTAATCAAAACTAATTTAAGTAGCCTAACTAGTTTAGAGAATTAGGATATTTTCATATTTCCAATAATTAATTTTTTTAAATGTATAAAAAATGTATATAGTATAGGTCTTCTTGGGTTAAGATCAGAAGAAGAATATATGCAGTCCATCCAACAACAGAAATATTAGTAAGTGGTAATATTTATTGGATGCTCATCCTGAGCCAGGCTCTATGCTAAGTACTTAGGCTTCATTCTCATTTTTAACCCTGGGTGGCCCCCAATCTGTACTTTATACAGGGAATCCATACATCCTCAGGGTCTAGTCTGATTAAAGGTAAACCCACAGAACATGTTCTATCACAGCTCATCAGAGTCAGTTTGCAGACTGCCAATATGCAGAGCTGTTCTAGGATTTGACAGCAGCAGTTGTGGCAGCACCTGTGAAACTCAGTGAGCATCTAGGAGTAGAGTCAGCAAGATGAATCTTCTGCAATGAATTTTGAATGGAGAAGGTAGTATGGAGATTTTTGGAGTCAATTAAAGGGGTTTCCAATTTTCCTAAAAGCCCGAGGAATGAGCTTTAGGAAAGACATTCAATTGAGAGTCTTCTTTCTAGGTCTGAGGAAACTGAACTATTGCTTAATGAAGTCCCAAACTAAGACAAGTGGTCACTGGAGGAAACAGTTGTTCCAGAACAGAGGTAACCCTCTGTTCATGGTATTTGCAGTTATCTTCTTCAGGATCATCTGGGGAATGTGTTTTAAAATGCAGATTGCTGAGCCCAATCCCTGCAGTTTCTATTTAGTAGATCTGAGATTGAGCTCAAGAATTTGTATTTTTAGTAAGTACCCTCATTGAGCTTTATAGTTAAACAAATTTGGGAAACACTACTTGAGTGACATAGGATTTAGAGCATCAAGATCTCTTGCAGCAGGCAGCAAGGGAGGGTGTAACTAAGAAGAAGGTTTGCAAGATTGAAGCAGTACAACCACAGGCAAAACTGAACAGACTAGAAAGAGGTGATTGTGTGAAACAAAGGGCAAGCTTTATAGCTAAAGGAGTACTGAGAAACAGCTGATCTCATACTTCTCTGTGTCCTAAGTTAATGGTTCATTCATTCACTCATTTTTCATATGCTGAGTGTTACAATGGATCAGGCAAGAGTCTGGGTCTACCAAACTAAAAGGTTTGTTATAAATGACCCCATCCTCAAGGGTGTCACAGTCTAACAGTAGAGTTAGACATATAAACAGTAATTTAAAACCTCATGGTTTTGATGTTGTAATAGAAGTATAAACAAAATGAGAGGGAAATAGAAAAGGGAGTAATTAACTTTATTGGGAAAAAGGAGATGTCAGGAAAGACTTTAGTGGAACTTGATCTTGAAGGATGAATTAGAGTTTACACAAGGCAAAGGGGATGAACATCATCTGCAACAGAGGGAACAGTATGTGCGAAGCCAGTTAAAGAATCAGACATTTCTAGTGAAGCATAATGAAACACGTTGTGGCTAGAGGGTAGAGTCCAGGCAGGAGAGGAGTGCAGAAACCAAGGACCTTGGTGTCAGGTATTGAAAGTATCTTGTAATCTTACTCTAAGAAATTTGGAAATTATCCAAAGCTCTATGAAGAGTCAATTCAGCCATCTAGGTATTTTTTAACAGAAAAAATGAT
Source organism: Physeter macrocephalus (assembly GCF_002837175.3). Classification (NCBI taxonomy): domain Eukaryota; kingdom Metazoa; phylum Chordata; class Mammalia; order Artiodactyla; family Physeteridae; genus Physeter; species Physeter macrocephalus. The sequence goes on along the minus strand of NC_041214.2, from coordinate 69,269,057 downwards.
TAACAGATTTACTTTCAAGAATACTTTCTACATTTAATACAATACATGTACCATATGCCTGGAGTATACGCTACAAATTGAATTGTGTCCTCAAAATGATATGTTGACACTCTAACCTTCAATGTGATGGTATTTGGAAGTGAGGCCTTTGGAAATAATTAGGTTTAGATGAGATTGTGCCCCCCCCATGATAAGATTAGTGGGTTTATAAGAAGAAGAGAGACCAGAGCTACCCATCTCTCTGCCATGTGGGGGGGCAGATTCAGCAAGAAGGTGGTGATATATAAACCAGGAAAAGAGCTAACACCTGTGTACCCTTTGATCTTGGACTTCCTGTGAGAAATAAATATTTATTGTTTAAGCCACCCAGTTTATGGTTTTGTTATGGCAGGTCAAGCTGAGTAAGGCAATGTACAGGTCTCCTCTGTTTATATTTCTGTATTTGAAATATGTGCAGATGGTAGGGTGGGGGAGGAGCCAGAGGAAGAATTAAGAAACCAAAGAGTTCCCTGACCCTAGAAGTCAGGGTTAGAAGCCTATTTTTGTAGCCTATCTGATATTATAGGTTGTTGTGGCATCATACTGAGAGATTTGAAAGATGCTACCATTTTCCTACCCCTCAGCTTGCCTAATTCATATCTAAACACCGTGAGTTGAATGAGATAAAGGTATGTGTGAAAAATTAGGGTGCTGCAGGAAGAGAATTGGGGAGAAGTAAAACTGGGGAAAAACATAAAGTAGAAAAAATATTGAAAATAAATACTGATAAAATTGGGTAAATGCATGTTAGGTGAATCAGATTGTCTCTTGGTGAGGACTAGGATAGTTGTGACACACCCATCACATTCTCATTGTTAATCTTTCCACTATTTTCACTTTTACAGAGACATTTCCATCTGAAGGTCCATTTATAAGAGCTATTTCTCTTCTTACAGTACTCCCAGTGTCAAGATTCATGAGGTCAGATGTAAATACGAATTTGTTGGTTTAGCTGTTCTCTCCTAAGGGCAAGGAGCTTAATCTTTTTTTTTTTTTTTTTTTTGTACTGAACTTGTCTTGTCTGGAGATGAATCAATGAATCAAGTTAGGAATGGTAAATCATGAATAAATGATTTATGCTTGTCTTGATCAAATATGATAGATTGCTTGGGTTTCTATTACTGTACATAAAGATTTATATAATATGCAAGTGACTGTGGATTGGAGGAAAAACTGAAGGTTTTCTCTGAGGATATAGTCCTATTTAACACTGTAATGTTATTCCAAGTGAGTTAGTCCTTGAGAGAATCATGACTGGGTATGATCAATTCAATAAGATTTTTTTAAGTTATTAACCAATTCTTCCTCATTAGCTCATGTCTTTGCCCTTTCTCCTTTTTTCTTTCTTAGCCATAATTCAATATCAATAATTCAACATCAAGAATATCATAATACCAAAGATCCATTTGGTAATGGATCTTTCTTAGTGATCTAGTCACTCAAATTTCTAGAAAGTTCTCTATAGTCTTTAACCAACAATGAACTAAGAGGAAATTCACTACAGCCAAAGATGAACTAAGAGCTAAATGATTGGATTTCCTCTGGATAAGCTGTAATATGCCATATGTTTCTGAGATAGAGGAGGGAAGGATGGAAAGGAGATGGCACCCCAAGATAGTAAAGCTAATTCAACTTTTCAGGCTAACACCTCCTAGAGAAGATCCAATGTATTTACCAACTTGTATTGCATAATTTTCCATGTGAGCCTTTTAAAAGAATAAATTGGGAGTTGATTGACAAATGACTATTTACTCTGAACTTGGTAATGTATATCACACACAGTGTGTTAGAAGCAGAGGTTTGAGATGGGAAATATTTTGCTTTCCCTGGAAATTGAAATGACTATAATTCTTCACAAACATTATTACATAATGAAAAGCACTACATGCCATGAAAGTTGCTGTCATCAACAAAGTATCAATACAAATCATGGAGATGGTTTGAATTATGTGCTTGGCAATCTGAGTATACTGTAAAATCACTTTTCTTAATCTTAAAAAATATGTGAGCAGTATTCAGTGTAAGATAGAAATCCACATACTACACAATTTCTTTTCATTCTGTATTATAAAGAATCAAAGAATAAAAGTGTTTTTAATGTCTTAACCACATCTTTATGGTTTCAGCTGGATGAATTAATTTGACAGGATATGTTAAATATAGGATCTGGAGACAGAGCCAAAAAAAAACCAAATGTTACCAGGATTCATGTCAGAGTATTCTGTCTCTGTTTTTTTTTATGGTTTTAGGTCTTACATTTAGGTCTTTAATCCATTTTGAGTTTATTTTTGTCTATGGTGGGAGGAAATGTTGTCATCTCATTCTTCTACATGTAGCTGTTCGGTTTTCCCAGCACCAATTATTGAAGAGACTGTCTTTTCTTCATTGTATATTATTGCCTCCTTTGTCATAGATTAATTGACCATAGGTATGTGAGTTTATTTCTGGTCTGTCTGTTCTGTTCCATTGATCTGTGTCCATTTTTGTGCCAGTACCATACTGTTTTGAGTAATGTAGCTTTGTAGTATAGTCTGAAGTCAGGGTGTGTGATACCTCGAGCTTTGTTCTTTTTTTTTGAAGACTGCTTTGGCAATTTGAGATCTTTGCTGTTTCCACATAAATTTTAGGTTTATTTGTTCTCGTTCTGTGGAAGATTTCATTGGTATTTTGATTGGGAGTGCATTAAATCTATAGATTTCTTTTGGTATTATGGACATTTTAATAATATTAATTATTCTAATCCAAGAGTGCAAGATATCTTTCCATTTCTTTCTGTTGTCTTCAGTTTTATAGTTTTCAGCATATAGATCTTTCACCTCTTTGGTTAAGTTTATTCCTAGGTATTTTATTCTTTTGATGCAATTTTAAATGTTTTTTGTTTGTTTGTTTTCTCTAATAGTTCATTATTTGTGTATAGAAAAGCAAAATATTTCTGCATAGTAATCTTGTATTCTGCAACTTTACTGAATTCATTTATTCTAATAGTTTTTTGGTGGAAATTTTATGGTTTTCTATATATAGTATCATGCCATCTGCAAATAGTTACAGTTTTACTTCTCTTTAAATTTTGGATACCTTTTTAATTTCTTGTCTGATTTCTGTGGCTAGGACTTCCAATACTATGTTAAATAGAAATGGCAAGAGTGGGCATCCTTGTCTTGTTCCTGATTTTGAAGGAAAAGCTTTCAGCTTTTCACCATTGAGTATGATGTGAGCTGTTGATTTGTCATATGACTTTTATTATGTTGAGATGTGTTCCCTCTATACCAACTGTGATGAGTTTTTAACATGAATGGATGTTGAATTTTGTCAAATGTTTTTTCTGCATCTATTCAGATGATCATATGATTTTTATCCTTCCTTTGTTGGTATGGTGTATCACATTGATTTATTTGCAAATATTAAGCCACACTTGTATCCCTGGAATAAATCCCACTTTATCATGATGTATGATCCTTTTTATGTATTGTTAGATTTGGTTTGCTAATATTTTTTTGATGATTTTTGCACCTATATTCATCACAGTTATTGGTCCCTAATTTTCTTCTTTTGTAATGTCTTCGTCTGGTTTTGATACCAGGGTAAAAGTGGCTTTGTAGAATGAATTTAGAAGCTTTCCATTCTCTTCAATTCTTTGGAATAGTTTGGGAAGGATGGGTATTATCTATTTTTTATATGTTTGGTGGAATTCCCAAATTTCCCTATGAAACCATAAGGTCCTGGACTTTTGTTTGCCAGAAGGTTTGTTTTTTTTTTTAAATTACAATTCAATTTTACCCCTAGTGATCAGTCTGTTCAGATTACCTGTTTCTTCCTGATTCAGTCATGGCATGTTGTATGTTCCTAGAAATTTATTCATTTGTTCTAGGTTGTCCAATTTTTTGGCATCTAAGTGTTCATAGTATTCTCTTATGACTTTTTGTATCTCTTTGGTATTGCTTGTTATTTCTGCCCTGCTTGAAATGTCTTTTTGAATATGTTTTGTTCTAAGTCTATTTCACTTGATAAAAGAATTCTTTGAGCTCTCTTTTAATTTGTGCCATGTTGTATCTTTTCCCATTCTTTTCATTTTAGCCTATATATGTTTTCATATTTAAAGTTGGTTCTTATATTCAGCATATAGTTTGGTTTTTGCTTTTTAAACACTCTGACAGTCTTTGCCTTTGTGTGTTTTCTGTTTATCTCATTTGTGGATTGTTTAGCTTTTTGAAAATATAGGTCTATAATTTTCATCATTTGATAAATTTTGGTCATTATTTCATTGTTTCTACAAACATCTGTACCTGCTCTCCATGTCTCTTCTCCTTCTATACCACCAGTTGCATTTTCTGCTATATAAGATCACTTGACATTGACTTACAGGTCACTGTTGCTCTGTTTATTTTTCTCTTTCAGTATTTGTTCTTTCTCTCTCTACTTTGTTTTGGGTAGATAATACTGCAAGTTTTTAATTTCACTTTTTTTCTTCAGTATGTAATTTACTATTAATCCTTTGAGTATATATTTGTATCTTTTATTTCTCCATATTTCTAGAAGTTTAAGTCTTTAATAACCTCCAATTTGCTCCTCATAAATTTTATATTTCCTTTATATTTTTGATCATAGGGAGAAAGTTATAATATACTTTTAATATAGTTATCTGCTAGTTTCCTAACTTTTTATTTCTGGTTTCTTTCCATTGATTGTTTTTTACTCTTATTATGTGTCATATTTTCCTGCTCCTGTGCATGCTTGACAGTTTCTTATTGGATGCTTCACATTGTATGTAGCTCTTACATTATGGGGTACTAGATATTCTTGTATTCCTAGTGTGTTGTGCTTTGTTCAGGCATATAGTTAAATTATAAAGGGTTAGTTTAATCCTTTTAAGGCTTGGTTTTAGCTTGATTTGGAAGTGTCTAGAGCAGCCTTTGACCTAGGATTAGTCTTGCTTGCAATGAAGGAGTTATGCTTTTGACTACTCTTCCCAAGTCCCTGGATATTACAAATTCTCTCTACTAGTCCCAACCCAGAGCTTGTTCAGACTCCTGTTTTCTGGTGATTATTTTTTAGTAGCTTCCTGGAAGTCCACCCAACATATATAAATCAGTATTCAAGTAAAGGTTCCCGTCTCCAGATATTGAAAACTCTTTGTCCAATATCCTCCCCCCATTATTATTCTCATCTTTGTATTTAATCAACCTACTGCCTTTAGGCAGTAAGCAGGGGCAATTACAGGGCTCACGTTACTTGTTTGCCTTCCCTCAGGCACCTTATTTCTGGGTTGCCTATTGTCTAATGTCCAGAAAAACATTTGTTTCATATAGTGGGTCTTGTTTTCTAGCTGTTTATAGCAGGAGAGTAATTTCCAAAACAATTATTTCTTTTTTTTATTTTTACATTTTATTATTTATTTATTTACTAGTGAAGTACAGTTGATTTACAATATTGTATTTAGTTTCAGGTGTACAGCATAGTGAATCAGTTTTACATATATATAATTTCAGATTGTTCTCCATTATAGGTCATTCCAAGATATTGAATATTTTCCCTGTGTTATATATATACTAAGTGCTTGTTGCTTATCTATTTTATGTACAGTAGTTTGTGTCTCTGTTAATCCCAAACTCCTAACTTATCCCTCCCTGCCTCCCTCTCCCCTTTGGTAACCGTAAATTTGTTTTCTATGTCTGTGAGTCTCTTTCTGTTTTGCATATAAATTCATTTGTATTATTTTTTAGATTCTACATATAAGTGATAAGGTATAATATTTCTCTTTTTCTGTGTGACTTCACTTAGTATGATATTCTCTAGGTCCATCCTTGTTGCTGCAGATGGCAGTATTTCATTCCTTTTTATGATTGAATAATATTCTATTGTGTATATATATACCAGCTTTCTTAATTGTCTGTTGTTGGGCATTTGGGTTGCTTCCATGTCTTGCTATTGTACATAGTGCAGCCATGAACATTGGGGTGCATGTATCTTTTTGATTTAAGAGTTTTCATCCTTTCTGGATATATGTCTAGGAGTGGGATTGCTGGATTATATGGTAGCTTTATTTTTCATTTTTTAAGGAACCACCATACTGTTTTCCATAGTGGCTGAACCAAGTTACATTCCCACTGACAGTGCAGAAGGGTTCCCTTTCCTCCACACCCCCTCCAGCATTTATTATTTGTAGACTTTCAAAACATTTAATTCTTTACGAATGTGAGAACTGGTTGATTCATTTATTATTGTTGGACTTCCTGGATTGATATTTGTTTTCTTCCTTCTCTGCTATATTTGCTTCCTTAACACACACACACACACATATTTATATATAGATATAAATTTATAAATATATATAAATTTATGTATATAAATATATATATAAGGCACTGTGAAATGTAACTTCTCACATTTATTTTATGAACTATTTTATTTTCATAATCATATTTTATTTTTTAAGAACTTTCCTTGCTTTATGATTATTGCCATTATATTTTGTGAAAATGATATCTCCTCAAATTATCATACATATTGATTAACAGCTTGGGGAGATTTTCTTTTCCTTGAATTACCTCTTTTTTTCTTAGGCATCTGTTGATTTTTTTTTTTCAGTTCTGTTTTAGGCTTCTTTCAACTGTTTAGTGATTCTTTGTTCCTCTGCATCTAAAGATGCAGGGATAAAGGTATGAGTGTGAGCTTTTTTGTGTGTGTGTGCTACAAGGGAGGTTTGAATAACTTTTTACAAAAGTTTGAGGTGACTTCATAAGATTTATTTTGGAAAAGAAAGATGTGCATCGTATGGGAATTGGGAGCTGGGGGTTGCCTTATTGAAAACGAAAGCAGTCATACAGGTATTGAGACATGAGAAAGTGCAGCCAAGTTGGAAAAATTCAGGCCCTTCAATTTGGCTGGTGTATAAGACGTGAGAGGGAGAAAAGGCAAGCACAGAGGAAGAAGTAGGGGTGGGATTCATCTGTGGAGGATCTTGAATATCATCAAAAGCCATACGGATTTTATGCTGAAGATGGTGGGAAACCACTATGACTTCTCTACTGTGATGGAAATCTCTTCAATATGTATTATATGTAACTTAGTCACTTTAAGTATTTTATAATCCCGAGTAGCATCTAAACTATCAATAGTAAATAAGCAGTCTAAAGGTTGCTCTTCCCACAAAAACCACAGTATTAAATCATAATTTTTGCTGAAGCTGAGATAAAAGAAATAGACTTCAAAGGAGAAAAGTATGGGAATGCCCTGTCTTTTGTTTCTGGCATGGCTTGCATATACTGCTCCCTATTTCTGGAATGACATTCTTCTCCTTTTCCCCCACAGGACTTCTATTCACTCTTCAGACTCAACTCAAATATTTTCTCCTGAGAAACCTTTCTTGGCTTCTACAGGATTTAAATATTTTTACTCTCTGCTCTCTTATCACCTTATTTAGGTCTCCATTTTAAGACTTAAGGCTTTACTATAGCTATGTGTTTACATGTCTTTTGCTCTCTTAGCTCTGCCTTGGAGCTAGTCATTTTGTTATGAAGTGGTATAGGGAAATTACACTAAAGTCACTTCAAGTTATTTTATTATAGATTAAGTGACATCCATAGATTCAGGGGAAAATAATCAAGGGATCTTAATACATATGTATGGATGAGTTAGGTATGTTCATTCATTCATACATTCAAAGAAGAACAGAGAGCCATCTGGAGATTGCAGCAGCCATGATGTGTGTGGACTTAGTGCCATGCCCACCCACCAACACCCTCCCCTATAATGATGGGGCTGGAAGCAGGAATTCACATTTCAGAGCCTCTCATGCCAGCTGGATTCCAGTTTGATCTGCCAAGGGGAGGCACTCAGAAGAGAGTAAAAGTCAAAGAAGTGTGGAAGATTTTTTTTCCTGCTTCTAGTAGGGGAGGTAGAGGAAGTGCAGACTCCCAGACTCAGAAAACTTGTGGTGGTTCTTTAAGCCCTGTGAGCAGTGGTTCCACCACCAGCAGCAGTAAAGTTTCCAAGAGTGTGAGTAGAATGTTGGTTCCTGGGCCATCACAGGTTTCTTCCTTTATGCTGCTCCCGTGTGCAGGTCAGTAGTGGTTTCCTGCAGTTACTGATCTCTGAGAAACGGTAGCTTCACCTTTTTGTTATACTAGCCCTTTCAATAATTTTGTAATCATTTTCCTTTTTAAAATCCCCTTTGCTTTAAATACTTATTATGTTTAGTGCAGTGCAGGGAAGAGGAGATGTTGGCATTGAGTAGAATGGTGGCAGTGGAGATGGAGAAATGTCAAGTTTGGGCTATATTTTACAGCAAAGCCAATACAACTTGCTGATAGATTGGAAGTAGGAAATGAGGAAAATCAAGGATCAAGGAAGATTCCTATTTTTAGTTAGAGAATCGAGTGTATTTACTAACACAAGGAAGAATTTTTTTTTTTTTTTTTTTTTTTTTGGTAGTATGCGGGCCTCCCTCTGTTGTGGCCTCTCCCGTTGCGGAGCACAGGCTCCGGACGCGCAGGCTCAGCAGCCATGGCTCACGGGCCCAGCCGCTCCGCGGCACGTGGGATCCTCCCAGACCGGGGTGCGAACCCGGTTCCCCTGCATCGGCAGGCGGACGCGCAACCACTGCGCCACCAGGGAAGCCCCCACAAGGAAGAATTTTGAAGAGGAGAAAATTGGACAAGAAATATAACTGTGCTGAAATTCTATCTGTGAGCACTTAGGATGTCAGAGAATTTCTTGTAAGAAGGCCTCTGCCTTTATAAGATTAGTACAATTGAAGGAGGAGAGAGGAAAGGAACTGAGTTTAAGAAATTGTGTCCTTTAGAAAGGCAGATTAGGGTAGTGTTTATAAGTGTGAGCTCCAGGATCAGACCATCTTATTAGGAATTTGTTACTTTTAGAATTTTATTTTTTATTCAGAAAACTATTAAGAATTCCATAACAAACACATATATATCCACCACCCAAACTGACGAGGGGGGATATAAAGAAATGAGAAGAAAATCTGATCTAGCACTCGTTCATTTTATAGTATGTGCTTCAATTCCTTTTTCTGTAAAAAAAGAAATGATTGTTAAATTGTACTCTGTACCCCTATCCTTAGCACTTGTTTCCCTCCTACCATGAATCAAATTAGATATTTACTTTTTCAGTCTGTATTTTTATACTTTGAATACATATATGCTATTCATGGATATGTATATAATTTTGTATATTTAAATTTTACTTCATGGTTAGAATAATATATATTTTTTTCAGCAGAATATACACATATGTAATACATATTATTTTTTCAAAATTTTTATGTGTGTGTATATGTATACCTGGTGCAATGGTAAGCCCCCAGTAAATGTTAGTTATCATACAGCAACGATATTGGAGATAAGAACATTCTGCTTTAATCTTAATGAACCTTAAGGAAGGCCCAGTGAGTTAGGTATGTAGCCTGAACACATCGTGCCTTTAAACTAGCTCTGCTCTGTCATTATCCTTGTGATAAACTACACTAGCTATGAGTCCCTCTGAATCTAGTATTGCCAATAGTTAAACTGAAGTGTTATATTTTATTTGGCTGTGCAGTCCTAGAAGGTAAAACTGTGGTAACCATTTTTGTATCTCTAGCACTTAATACAGTATCTGGCCTAGAATAGGCTCTCTGTAAATATTTGCTGAATGAATAATTGAGTGAAATCTGCTACATCATGCAATAGAGATGCCTTTGTGCAATAAAGAACTGACAACATTTTTTAGAGCAAATTTGAAGAAACAAAGCTCCTTAGCACTAGAGTTGATACAAATGCTGTTACTTGATGTTAGAACTTGGCACAAACTACAAACCTAAATGGCCCAATATGAGGACTGCATGTTTGAGAAAAGAATGGAAGGAAAAAAAAAAGAAAAAGTGATAAAATCTTAGAGTGTTCCCTGAACAAGGCTTATTCCTGTTTGGGTGTAATACACAATACATAAAGATAATTCATTAATAATACGTACTAATAACTAATTCATTTTGCATGTTTATAACAAAACACAGTTAACAATGATTTTCAACTGTATTTAATATTTTTTAAATGGGCATTTTAAATATGACCATTTTGCTGTACATACACATTGCATTTATGAATCAGAAAATATTCCTTAAAAGATGCCTTCATTTCATAGTACTGTGTTTTCAATTATGTGCAAATATTTAAGCAACTAAAATATAAAATATTCACTCATATTCTTAATGGATGTGATGTCCCAATCCATTTTTTGTCACTCCAAATCACAACATACTTTTTTAAGTAAGCTGTATATTGAGTCATGTGAATAATACATAAAAAGTTGTAAAATAAATTGAAATCACAATTGGTCTAAATGTAGAAAGCACTAGATTCCTGATGGGCATCCACACATTATAGAAATTAGGCATTCAACCCTATATAGTAATTAAGAAACTACAGACACATGCCTCTAAATCAGTCATTCAAAATCAATCACAGCAAAGACACTGACAATAAATTTCTTTACAATGAAAATATTTCCAAATCACAGATGATAATCTATTTTGAACAACACTCAACACTACAACAGTTCAGTGCAATTTAGTAATTGGGACACCCCTTGAAAGAGATTTGTTTTTTAATCAAAGCAAATTTAATTAGAGAAATTGTGCTCCAGATTTTATCCCAAGTTAATTTATAAATCTTTATAAATATGCTCATCACCATTCTCTATTTTAGGGCTATATTTTTTATTATACAACTGAGAAATTTTATTCATTATAAAATTTCATATGTCTAAATATTGCTATACTACTGACATGGCTAAAAAAATGCATGGTTTATATTAACATTCCAAACACATCTGAAACTATTACCAGTGATGTGCTGATTTTTCTAGATGTCTATAAAAACAGATTAGCCCTTCAAAGTGTCCTAGAAAGCTTTTTTCTTTTCTGAATACAATTGTATTCATATTCTCCAAGTAGCAAGTCTGAATATGTGGGATGTAATTGCCATTAAACTTTCCTGTGTGAAATGTAAATACTAAATCACCTAATAGAGACCTATCTCAGCTTAATAAATGAAATTATTTATAACATCTTTGGAATAGAATTATGCGAGCTACAATTAACCATCTGGCCATTTTGTTTCCTGCAGACAAGTTGCAATGGTGTAATAAAATATTTTGTTTCTTGTTAAACAGATATGATAAACTTGTCTTTATAGAGCAATAGCATTTTTTTCTGACTTTCAGAGTAAGGCAGTACGTTTGCAGCAGCTTGATATAAAGGTAGACAAATCATTATTAATATTAATAAAACACTATCACACATACTAAAAGCATGATTCAACAATGGCTAAGAATTTCAAAAGATAAAGCACACTCCAAGGAGTGTCTATCTGTGTCATTACTATATTGAATAAATATTCTTTGAAGAAATTGGAGAGTTAAACTTACTGAGCAGGCCAGATAATTAATTAATTACACATTTGGATTGAAAAATAGATGTAGTTCATCAAAATAGAGACTCTAACTCTACTTCTGTAGCTAAGCTTCTGTTCAGATGCCAAGTTTTTACTTTAATTAGAACAAAAAAGACCTACGTTAACTTCAATACAACATAATAATTCATAATAATGATTGTATATTAATCTCTTGAGCTTGCTGGAATAAAGCACATGACATATGGCATGGTACAGGCACCTGTGTGGTCCTTTTGGGACTGAGGTGGTACATATTAATTAGCAACTGGAAAATAAAATCTGCTTCCTTCTGAGAAAAGCTACCTCAGTGTGTATTGGTTTAAGGCATCAAAGGAATTAGAAGGAATACTGTTAGACTCTGTCTACACTCCTTAAATCTTTGTCTAGATGTAGGCCCTGGATCAACTGCAATTAACTGAGTTAATTCTTGACAGATCCTGCTTAAGGAGTTAGAGTAGACATACTTATCTTTGGCCTCGATGATTGTATTTTGGCTAAAAACATCAAAATTACCATTTTGGTTATAGAAAACTATATAACTATATAATTCAAACACAAGCTAACCAGAACATATTAAAATTTGAAAGCAGCTTTCTCTTGAATGCTACTTGAAAGTGCCTCAATTTAATCCTTTGCTTTGTAAATTCAGATACAATCTGAGTATGAAACTATAAATGTCTTTAAGAAATATGTCATCTCACAGTCAGCAAACTCTCAAGATTCTTGGTGGTCCCAGGAATGCTAAAGGCAGTTCAGTGTACATCTTTGAAGGGTAATGAAATGTTATTATGGAAATAAAACTCTGGCTGATTAACAGATAAATGTATATTGAGAAGACTAGATCTTAAAATTACTTTCTCGGGATTAAAAAAAAAAATCCTAATCCCATTGCTAGAGTATTTTTAGAAATGGAAAACAGAAAATTGAGTGGACATTGTGGTGACCAAAATTGGTGACATTTAAAAACTTTCTTTTGCAACTCCACTTTAAATTTACATCACTTGAAATTCTAAATTGCATAAAATAACACACTTAACTTAAAAGTATTTATACTTAATGGGGTGCTTAAAACTCTGAGAAGTTAACTTTCTGAATAGCAATTCTAATGAGGCTTTTTTAAACTAGCAATTTAAACTCATGCAAGAAATACAGATTCACTAGTGCACCTAGGTAGAATGTTTCTTTGCTCAAATATCACACTATTTTTTTCTCCTGGGTTGCATCCATGCTCCTGTGATGGAACCATTAGGTTGCTGATCTATCTTTTGGAATATATAGACCCATTTCCCTTCCACTCAACACATGGATTAGCAGTTTAAAATGTAATTCCTTTCTGTTGAAGGAACGTGTAATTAAGGCACATTTAAATAGCCCTTTAAACCAATGAGATGACAATGTGCTACCCACAGAGAAAGCTTAATTTTTGGAGTAATTACACATAACACAGAATATCTCATGAGAACATTTTTGGCTAGGTCTACTAATTACGAAAATAGTTTTTCATTTGAGGCAAAGATGCCTATTCATCATTGGACAGATGGTAACGAATCATCATTTTATTTTTGTAACACCTATCTTTGCAATGGGGAAAGCTACTATATATGGGATATTTATGTAATTTAAGAAGTCAATTAGTTATTCTGTGTTTTAAGGAGGATATAAAACTGTGGTTGTAAATCCCAGAACCTGGTCTTTTTTTTTTTTCCCTAGTGAAATTATATAGACATTTTGAGAAGGAAATTATGAGAGATGTAGCTTCTGGTCTGTTATAATTTTTCATCTAGTTGTCATGGTATTCTACAATGGAGCACTTATATGTAATGCTCTTATAGATCTAAGTTATCTACATATGTCCACCATTGTTGGGGTGGGCTACCATCATGAGGAATGATATCATTGGTTTCTTCAAACTCCTCCATTAAGCCAGTGAAGTGGCAGATGACATAGTCTGATCAGTGGTGCAGAAATACATTAAAAATTTCAATCATATCACTTTCTATAATCAAAAGATTCTTAACTTTTTGCAGCACACAGCATGAAGAACACAGGTCTGGACCCAGTCTTTATAGCTGTGGAACTTTGGGCAAGCCACTCCACCAAGTTTCCTCATTTTTTTTAAATGAGTTGTCGTGAGGATTCATTAGAAAAAACAAATACGTTAAATCTAGAACAGTTCCTGACCTGTAGCAGGCACAGACGTTAGCTGCGTCTGCGTCTTTTTTGAGAGATACAATGGTTACTCTCTCTCCCTCTTTAAAAAATGGTGCCATTCACAGCAAAGCCGTAGGTACCTCTTATTATTGTGACTCTTCAGTTTCTTTAGTATATCGCCAAGTGATGTTTCTCAGGACCCAGGAAAAACGTAGATGAGAAATCCTTAAACTTCAGTATGCATAAGGATCGTTTGGGAAATCTTGCTTGAAGATGAAGATTCCTAGGCTTTCTTCCCCCAAATCAGAAATACTGATTTAAACTGCTGATTTAATATAGGGCTAAAATGTCCTCTCATAAAAGCATTTTACTTAATACCCTCCTTCCTGACCGCTGGTGTCATGCAGAGACTCTCCACCTCCCCACAAGTACCCAGGCTTTGTGCCTTTTGCATGGATTCCCTGGGACAGTTTCGTTTGTTACGTATAGTCAGAGAATGAACTAGTTCTTCATTTAAAAAGCAGTGATTCCAGCCCATACATCATCTGATAGAATGGCTGGTTTTATAGAATGTACTGGAAAAGATCATTTATAACCCCGTTATACACTGCATGAGAAAGCAGAGAAGCTTAAATTCTAGCTGCATTTCTGCTACTAACTGAATATGTGACTCTACCCCAGTTCCTTAATCACTTTGTATGCAGTTAGGGTATCTGATGGGAACGCTGATGCTTTCCCGACTGAAGGTAACATTCTAGGGCTTAGATCAGAATGTCTCAGGCTTCCTTTTACTCTGAAATCTATACTTTTTCACAAAGGGCTGTATCCCACGTGTGCCCTGCCTGAACCCAAATTGCAGTGGTGCACATCTGCCACATTTTCTTGGGAGAATAATCATTTATGATTCATTATGTCCTGGTACAATACTACATATGAAGGATTGTGAGAAGTACGAGGCACCCAGATATCTCAGCAACAATTTAAACCTACTACCAATTCACTGAAAACACTTGTTATTTTAATGTGCAAAGGATTTTATTTACTTGGATCTATTAGGGGAAAATTTAAATGATATAAATTTAAAGGAACCCTGAGGTAATCAGACTATAGCAGTAATGTTCTTAGTTAAGAGGTTTGTTGCAGTCAAAGATGTAGAGCAGCATTTATATAATTGATGGACATCTATTTTAATTATAATTTAGTTTCTTCACATCATATCTTAAATAGACTAATAAAAATGTTAGTCCATAGTTAACTTCAGTTTTCAAGTAGAAAATACCATATAATTTAGAAGTAAAAATTACAGAATATTGAGATTTTGATCTGTGCAGTGTGGTTTAGCTAAGTACACAGTCTTTAATCAAAAATGTACAAACACAAGTGTTCTGTGCTCTCAATGCTATTAGAAACTAAGGGAGTGAATTTACTTAGGATTTTGTTCTAAAATGATAAACTACCTAACTGGTAATTATTTGTCTTTGTTTGTTTTAAATTCAGCTCCAAAGGAAGAACTAGAATGAATACATTGAACCTTGATTCACTATTTCTGATCCTTTGGTATAAGGGATTCTATTATTTGACCTGACATGCAACTATATGTGTATTCCTCCCACCTCTTTTCTGCTGTTTTCTGTGTAGCAAGAGAGAGCACTGACATTGAGGCTTGTGGGAGCTTGGTTCTTTAGCCCTTTCGTATAGACACTCCTCAACATGGCAAATACTTTCAGACACATAAGTGCATTGTTTACAAAATATATATTGTAAGGTAGTTTCATTTCTTATGTAAAATATGTGCACACAGGCAATTCAGATGAAAATGGATTTCTGCTTGAATTATCTAGCTAATTGCCTCAATTCTCTTCTTTGCCTTGAGCTTATAAGCATTACTTATAGTAGGAACAACTGACCCTTATAAATCAATTAATGCTGATTAATTCTTTCTTTTGAACTTCAGTTTCCCTTTAAACTAAGATTAGGTTTATGTTCATCCATTAAAAAGTCAAGACTTAGGGCTTCGCTGGTGGCGCAGTGGTTGAGAGTCCGCCTGCCGATGCAGGGGACACGGGTTTGTGCCCCGGTCCAGCAGGATCCCACATGCCGCGGAGCGGCTGGGCCCGTGAGCCATGGCCGCTGAACCTGCGCGTCCAGAGCCTGTGCTCCGCAACGGGAGAGGCCACAACAGTGAGAGGCCCGCGTACCGCAAAAAAAAAAAAAAAAAAAAAAGTGAAGTCTTAGACCTATAGACACTGTCTATGAAGTTGCTCTGGAGGTGTATGATGGGGACGTGTGTTTCAATGTTGTGTTAGAGAAAAATAATCCACATGAAATATTCTGAGGATATGTTTCCTAAGGGGAATTGCTTTGTCAAATACCAAATCAATTTCTAAAGGTAAGCTCAAAGTTTAAACACCTAATGGAATTCTGTGGTTTCGGGGAATAGTGGGTACTAAGGCCATTCAATGACAATGTCAGTATGAAAAGCTTCATTTTCAACATGAGAGAAGAGCTGAAGTGTGGGAAGGATATGCTCTTATAGTAACACTGTATTTTCTGCCTAAAAGTAGAAGCATGAATATTTTCTATGTTGCCATCTTAGTCACAATTAAGGATAAAGAAGGGAAAAAACATCAAAAGTTTTTTTGTAGAATTAAGGAGCTTTTCGTTGACCAAAATAACTATTTCTTTCATAAGAAGTCCTTTTTGTTAGTGGCAGAAATAGCAATTTGATGCTTTTTAAGATACTTTGGGTTTTCAAAGAGAAACTTTGCTACTTTCCTGTGGAAATTATATGGTATTCTGTGAAGACTGCCTTACAGCAAGGAGTTTCAGAAAAGTACATGAAGGAAGAGCAATGTGAGATGCTTTCATTTTAGAGTAGCTCTATTTCAGTGCTTCCAACAGAAGCAGCACAAGAAGAAATAAATATTTTCTCCCTCATAAGACATACATCACTCCCGAAATTTTTACAAAATCAACTGAGACAAATTAGGGATTTCAGAGCTAGTCACCTTATAAGTTGTTAGGAAAAAAATTTACATTTAAATTGCTCTGTGCAGCTACCTTGAGATTTTCCCCTGGAATGTTTATGGCTCTTTTTTTTTTTCATTAATACTTAAAAAAATACAATTTCATAACCAGTGTATTACTACATCTAGCTGTGTTACTAACAGGCACTTCACTTCATAAAATAGTCACATTCAAAGTGGTTTTGGTCAACCAATCACTCAGTCAGAATACTCGTTCTTCGTATTGAATACTTGATAGTGAAAGTTAATCTGAAACCATATCAACTCTTCATTTCTATTACAGAAACTAGGTCACTAAAGCTCTAACATAGGGAATCATTTCTGTTTCTGTGTGTTTTATCCATAGGAGTGAAGATTGTCCAGAACTTCTTGGAAATTTTCCCCCCAAATATTTTGTATATATCTATATATCTATAGATATATCTATAGATATATAGATATATCTATAGATATAGATACAGCAGATTTCTTTTTAATAGATAAATCTTAAGTATTATTTCAATAACTTGCTTTTACATAATCGGAAATCTAGATATAAGAAAAAATATTAAATGTGCAAAATGCTCTTTTTACACATACATTAAAAAATACAAAGGAAGAATAGCTTTATACTTATATCAAAAGCCATTGGAGGGAAAAAGTCTTCAATGTCAGAAAATCTAGTCAGATTAGAGCTTTCACTTGAGGAACTGTAAACAAACTTTTTCAAATGCTGAGAGTTTTCTCAGTTCTTTCCAACGAAGACACTCTCAAACACATCAAGTCCTGCTTTGAAATAAACCTGAGCTGCATTAATGCTGTTCAACACTTCTGACAGGGCTTCTTGAAGGGTCTCATTTGATGCAAGTGACTTGCAGTGTTCCCAAGCCTCCAGGAGTATTGAAAACTGGCTTGTCTTCCCATCAAGGTGGTACAGGATATTTCTGAAAAGAAATACAAAATGAGTAAATGTTTTATGCACCATGCTATTTTCATATCAAACATTGTAAAAAATATTTCCAAGAAACTGATGTTTTTAATAAATGAAGAAATTATAAGAATACAATATTATCATTTGGGGACCTCTATTGAATTAATGGATCTAGACATTGATCATCAAAAGTTCCCTCTAGTGATGAGAGAGAATCAGACAGTATGTACCTCCTGATGGAAGTACACAATACTACCTATGAAATCAATTATTTTTGCTAAAAAATTGATCTAAATCTGATGAAGCTTCTAAATCTAATTGCTAATAAATACAAGGGACAGAAAAATATAAAAATGATACCACAGTCTGTCATCAGCAAAATACTGTGAAAATTCTGTAGGACAAATGACCCAGTTTATTCAGTGAATAAATTGTAATAAGAAATAGGTGAAGGAGGAACCACTCGACCACGGCTTTTCAACCTTGTGTTATTGACATTTGTGGGGTGGTGGGGTGGATAATTCTTTATTGTGGCAGCTGTCCTGTGCATTGTAGGATGTTTAGCAGTATCCCTGACCTCCACCCACTAGGTACTAGTAGCACCCCTCCTTTAGTTGTCTCAGTTGGTTTGGGCTGCTATAACAGAATTCCGTAGACTGGGCAGCTTAAACAATAATCCAATGGTTGGATTGTCGACGAGAGGACTTTTCCTAGTTATATTCTCACATGGCCTAGTGCATGAACACAGAGAGATCCTGTGTCTTCTCTTCTTTTAATAAGGACATTAGTCCCATCATGAGGGCCCCACCTGTATATGACCTAATCTAACCTGGATTACTTCCCAAAGGCCCATCTCCGAATACCATCACATTGAGGTTAGGATTTTAACACACATATTTTGGAAGAAGCCAAACATTCAGTCCATAGCTGTTGTAAAAACTAAAAATGTCTCCAGACTGCCAAAATTGTCTCTTATAGGGCAAAATTGCCCCCAGTTAAGAACTACTGCTTTAGACTAAAAGAAACGTCAACCCATCCAGTATAGACTTTACTAGGTCTTTATTCAAACAAACAATTTTTAAAAATGAGAAGTAGTACAAAATTGAATACTAATTAAGGATTTGTTAATATTAAGAAATTGTTGTGGTTTTTTTTGTTTTTTTTTTTTTTTTTTTGCGGTACGCGGGCCTCTCACTGTTGTGGCCTCTCCCGTTGCGGAGCACAGGCTCCGGACGCGCAGGCTCAGCGGCCATGGCTCACGGGCCTAGCCGCTCTGCGGCATGTGGGATCTTCCCGGACTGGGGCACGAACCCGTGTTCCCTGCATCGGCAGGCGGATTCTCAACCACTGCGCCACCAGGGAAGCCCTATAAATGATTAAAATAATTGTCTAATTGTCATATTAGAAATGTAAGGTCCAGTGATAACAGAAGAAGGATTGCTGCTGGAAAAATGTATCATGGAGAATATTACAATTTCATCTTGAAGGATGATGGGAATTACCAGTTACAAGGGTATAAGAAAGGAAACAAGCTAGAAAGTGGAGATAGCACCCTATGCAGGAGGAATAGCATATGCAAAGGTATGGATTTATAAAACAGCTTGCTCTTCTTAGTGGATCAATGCCAGTATTTCTGTATGGCGAGAGTGCAAGGCCACAGTGAGCAGCTGTAGGAGAAGAGCTGGGAGAGCAAGCCATGGCCGCGTCCTACCGGGCCTTCTATACCAAGCTAAGGAGGTTACACTTTTTCTTATGGGCAGTAGGAAACCAATGAAAGTTTTTAAGCAAGAAAGAAAGATTATTAGATTTTATTTTGGAATAGTTACTTTGGTTGTAATATAAAGCCTAGAGAAAGACTTAGTCCAGATGAAAATTGACAAAGATGTCAGTTACACAATGATAGTTGTTTGAAAGGGCCACAGTGCAAGGTTTAATTAATTTACACTTATCCCTAGCACTGACCTCAGTTTTATATAGAGTTCTGGATCATTGTTTCCTAGCTCATCCAGGCTTCACTACTTCAGCCTCTCCTGAACTTCCCACTCTGTACTCTGATGGTGGTGAATGGACACTGAAATCTACCTAATCACCCATGACAGAACTCTGCAAGTCATTTCTTTCCCTTAAATATCCAACTGGTTTCTGAAGACACTCACTTCTCCATCTTTTCAGCATCTTTTCCCCTCTGTTGTGGGACCCTGATCCCTATATTTTCAAGGATATATTATAATATCATTGCTTTACATGTCAGCATTGAGAAATATGTTCCTTCTTTATCAGGTCTAATTCAGTGTTGTGAATATAGGAGGTCTTCAATCATGCTGATTTGACTTACTTACATTTTTATCACGCTTTGTTCAGTGATGGAAATTTCGTAGACCCTCTAATGTCAGTGTAAACTACATCAATTCAGGTTATTTTGCCTTTTAAGCATTAACTCACTTCAAAACAATAGATTTTGTGTCTTTGGAGAAAAATTTCAGTTGATAATAGTACATGGTGGGTGGCAGTGGAGCAGAAGATGCTTAACTCAGAAGTTATTTCAGTAATTTTTTTTTCAAAACCTATTATTTGAAATGGGAACTATCCCTAATAATCCAATATCCTTAATCTTTGTACTTATGAATATACTTGGCATTTTATGAGTTAGAGCAGTGCAAGAAGGATATTCTTTATATTCCAAATATCCTTGAATTCAGATATAAACTTTGTATTAAGAAACATATATCCCCTGGATATGGGAGGGAGAAAAACATCTTCCAAATGAAGAGGCAAGTGGGTCATGAGCAATGATCTGGCTGTGAGCTGTACTCTGAGAAAAATGTGGATCTACTTTTACAAGGAGAATACTCCTTGAATAGAGATTTCCCTTTTGATATTTCCACAACCTTCATAAAATTAAAGGGCTTTTCAGAAGAAGCCACTCTGCCATGTTAAAATAAGCAATTATATATGTATATACATAGACATATGTACATGTGTTTTATGTGTAGAAGTTTTTATTATATCGAAATGACAAACAAAATAGTGAGAATTAGCAAAACACCTAATGAAAGTTTCCCTAAATATAAGTTTTATTAGTTTTATATTTATTTATTAAATTGGGGAGGGGGTGGTAAAAGAAACCAGCTAATAGAGAGGAAGCTTGATATAGCCATGGAATTTTCCCAAATGAAGTTGAATCTGCCTCAGATGGTCACATGTATTCTCCTACATGACAGAGCTGTACAAAAGTTACTTTTTCGTGTTAACATAATCCTTAATTGCCATAAAAAAAGGAGTGGGTTTTTACTGCCAGGATACCTATCAAACATATTTAAATTCATGGTAAACCATTTAAATAGATAGGTAGGTAGGTAGATAGATAAAAACTGGTTTAGTATTTTGAGGATAAAAATAGTTTAAAGTATATTTTAATTACTTAATCATTTAAAATAGTATTCCTTTGTAGGCAACTTATACTGCTTTACCATCAAGCATAACCAAATTAGTATAATAAAAATATTTAGGGCTTCCCTGGTGGCGCAGTGGTTGAGAGTCCACCTGCTGATGCAGGGAACACGGGTTCGTGCCCCAGTCCGGGAAGATCCCACATGCCGCGGAGCAGCTAGGCCCGTCAGCCGTGGCCGCATATATATATATATATATATATATATATATATATATTTAATCATCTCTCGTAATAGTCATAGTTTTGAATTCTTTTCCTCTAATTCTCAGTTTCATGTTTAATTATAAATCATTTAATGGCAAATATATTTCCAGAATTTAAGAGTGCAAAAATATTTTCCAAAGCAGTATGAAACACTTCTGTTTCTTGAGGGCATACTGCTCAGCATGCTGAAAAACAAAGATATTATAATCATTTTTATCCAGAACTGCCCCTTAAATGTGTTGTACCAGTGCAATTAATACATTATGAGAAGTAAGTTTAATGATTTGGGGGGCTGTTATAGTGACTTTTTGACATATTCAAAACCCACTGGCATGAAATACATTCCTGTATACACATTCTATGTTTATTAAATGTTAAATGTTATTAATATTCAATTTAATGATAAGATATTAATAAAACATGCTCATAAAGGTTACAGTATTAATCCCTCAATGACAGTTCATTTAAGCATGAGCACAGTCTCTAATATATTTACATAAAACTTCAGCCATAACTAGTATAAAATATCTAGAAGAAAGATAATGTGGAAGCATAAAAATACGTCCTAAAAAGAATGTTTAGGTCTAAAGCACAAGACATGCAATTACTTTTTTTTTTTTAACTCAAAAGCAATACATATATTTCTTAAAGACCAGTGCAATGGAGGCTGCAATGTGCCAACATTTGCTTTTTCTAACTAGTAAGCAACACAGTAATACTTTTATAATGACTGTAAACAAGCCATGTGCATAGAAATAGATTCTGTTTTGGTCTGTGAAATTCTACAAGAGGCTAAACACATTTTCCATATGCTACATGATTCAAGTAGTAGGCTGCGGCAATCTATTATGTAAGACAAACACTCATATCCATTTCTACCCAAATTGGATACAAATCAGCTTAAAATTACAGATACTTAGATTCTGGCTGAAGATCAGTGACTAGGATTCCTTCATCACAGTTTAAGAAAGAACCTTCATTTGGGGTAGTTGCTGATACAACTTAGGTCAATTGATCTTTTTTATAGTAGAATTTTTTCACCTTGATAAATTGCTTTACCTTAAAAACAAATTGAGGATAACAAAAATATCTTCTTTAAATTTTCATGAGAAGGATAATTTCTCCTACCGATTTTCAGAAGTAGCTCATCTTTTACTATTTCTCTTTTGTGTACTAAAAACAATTTAGCTTGCTGCATATAAAAAATAAATTTCTGTATTTGGAGATCTTTCCCAAAAGAGTATCATCATATTATTTTATATTTGCTATTTGAATGGAAGACAAAAACCATAAAACTCAGCCATGTTGTTACATTTTGTCACATGTTTCCATATACTTCTTAGTTCTGAAAACTTTCTTATGTATTCAGTCATTAACCCTAAGTACCCCAGGATCATCCCTTGGGAGCAAAACTACTGTACCATTTTTTAATATGCAAATGATTCTTGCCTTTGAAAATATTTCGATTAGATCAATGTTTCTGATGGAAGCTTTTAAGCCAAAAGATTTTTGTATTCCCATGTTATGTGACCAAAACTGAACCTCAGTTAAATGGAGTTAAAAGATTTCAACAATGTATATACTATATCATGTTTTTCAGATTAGGCCAGACTTGGAATCGACCAATAGCCAGTCAAAAGGCACATGTCTGGTACAAAAATAGCGTGGAAAGACAATGAGTAAAACCCTTGAAGTGTTTCTATGTCAAGAGTCTGTTCTTTATAAGCACAAGGAATCACATGCCTTAGTGAACCATTCCTGCCCTAGGTGCTCACACACCTGCATTAGTTCAATTCAGAAAAGTTTCCTGAAAAAAAAAAAAAAAAGGGGCTTACCTGGTGGCGCAGTGGTTGCGCGTCCGCCTGCCGATGCAGGGGAACCGGGTTCGCGCCCCGGTCTGGGAGGATCCCACATGCCGCGGAGCGGCTGCGGCTGGGCCCGTGAGCCATGGCCGCTGAGCCTGCGCGTCCGGAGCCTGTGCTCCACAACGGGAGAGGCCGCAGCAGAGGGAGGCCCGCATACCACAAAAAAAAAAAAAGAAAAGTTTCCTGGCAGAAAGAATGGGCTGTGTTATTAATTCAATAAATCATCATCCTATTTGTGTATATACA
Source organism: Physeter macrocephalus (assembly GCF_002837175.3). Taxonomy (NCBI): domain Eukaryota; kingdom Metazoa; phylum Chordata; class Mammalia; order Artiodactyla; family Physeteridae; genus Physeter; species Physeter macrocephalus. Next base: position 69,245,718 of record NC_041214.2, on the reverse strand, counting down.
ACATGTATCTCGGTATGGCATGTAGAGACATCAGACCTAATTAAAATATTACTTAATTGAAATCATTTTAGTAGTTATCGTGTTTAAAATAACATTAATTCCACCCCCATGCCTATCTTCTCTCATCTGTAACAATTTGGATCTTATAAATGTAATTCATACAGTCATCCTGACCCACACACAACACAAAGAGACTACTAAAAGGAAATTGTAATACATTATTGATGACACTAATGAAATTACAACACACATCACTCATTTTAATGGATCTCTTTCAATGACATATCATGGTGACCAGGAAAGAGCAGCGCCAAACTCAGAAACCTCATTGATAACTCCCAGCAGCGTCAGTGAAGGAGATGAAGCATCTTTACTCAACTGACAAATCTTTTCCACTCAGCTAAAGTAAAGGAAAACTGAAGAAAATGAATTTTGAAACAAAGGCATCTAAAGTCTTCATGAGTCATTTCCTTGTGTGTGAATTAGCAAATTAATGATGGAAATGATGACTCTCTTTCAAATGTTCCTTTTTATATTCATAAATGGGCAAAGGATGCCACCAATTCTAAATGTGAATTAATATTCATTATATCCCATGTTGAGAAACTCCTAAATGAAATCACAGTAAATAATGTCATGTCTTTTAAAATTGACTGTGTATGCATGCTGAATGGAGAGAGAAAAGGTCAGCTCAGTATCTCACAATTATTGCTCACTCTTTTTAGGGATTATACTAATTGTACTCCATAGTTAACAGTGTATTACTATATTTATATCAACATTAGAAAAGATTATGTGACTTGGATACTATGTCCATGAGAATTCACAAAATACATGGCGGCACTATTTATAGTACAAATGTCCATTCAGCTAAATTTTAATATGGTCTATACTAGCAAAAGCAGAATGAGGATTAAGACCATTGTTGATACTGTCAAGCCGTAAACTCACTCTGCAGACAACTGAGACAGAAAGACGTGGAGTAGCTTGTTTGTTGGCAAAAATGGCTACAATTATTCCCCTCCCTGAATGCAGGCCTCTTCAAAATATGACTGCAGTTCTTTCCATCAAGAGATGGGGTCTATTTCCCTACCTCTTGAATCGGGTTTGGCCTTAATGAATATGACATATATGGTGAGTCCATGCCTCAATGGGTGTGATGTGTTTCTTCTCTTTCTCTAGAACCCTGCCAAGCCCCCATGAGAAAATCCTGGGATAGCCTGCTGGAAAAAGAACACAGGCAGCAGAGGGGAGCTGCTTGGCGGAGGCCTTCCTATACTAGCTAGTCCCAAATCAAGTTGGCAGCAGAAACACTGGTTGCAGACATAAACACAGTCAAGAGACACCCAGCCTGGCTTAGACCAGAAAAAGTCCAGCCTAGATGGTCATATTGAAGAATATGAACAAAATAAATAGTTTCTTTAAGCCACTAAATTTTGGGTGATTTTTAGAGCAATAGATAATTGTGATAATTTGGTAGTGTTTTCCTTCCCTGTGGGAAAGGAAGGGATTACGTTGCTTTAGGCATCAGTTCTCTTACTCTCTATTAATACCATTGACAGAGTGCAATGTACGATGTAGATTTGACAGCTCTTTAAATGACAGGCTGAATTCAAAAGACACTTTTGGAAAATTGTGCCCAATAGTTCTATAAGGAATGCATTTATAAAGATAAGATATCCATGTTGATTCGTTAGAAGTTTTGAAATCTGTTTTGAGTGCCAAGTGGGATTTTTCCACTAAACGAAAAAGTTAACCATTACAGCATATAATTTGTTGTTTCTTTCTTTTTAATATGGCTCATCTTACTGAATTACAGCCCAAGAAACAGAAAAAATGATCTGTTCCCATTACAATTAAATATACAAATATAGAGCAAAGAACAGGGAGTGTAAACAATTGTATTCTGTGGAGTTAATGTCTCTAGACTTCTCAGTCCATCTAACTACATTGTTTCCTCAAGAGAAGTTTCCTGAGGAAGAGAATTTTTTTTTTTTTTTTTTTTTTTTTAGGATATTCAAGGAAGACTTCCCCTGAAAGGCAGTGCTTGATGGTTTATCAACAAAGAAAAATTAGGTTTCTGCACTCAAAAATCTATCATTAAATAAAAAGGAGAGACAGAAATAAGACAAGATTAATACAATCCTTAGCACCTTCTGAAATCTGGAGAAGATGGAGATACAGTGACCATTATTTTTTCACACTCATGAAATTATTTTTTTGTTCTTATTTCAATTTCATCCCTCCTGTTTTCTTTCCATCTTACCTCTAACTATATGTATGACAGAAAACTCAATATTTAGATTACTTTTCTTTCGCATTTGGAACGCATTTCTCTTACTATTTCTGCTTCTACTCATCAGCAAGTAGGACCTGTCACCCTCCAAGAACAACTTCATTTGACTATCTTACAGGCACGTGATAATTAACATAAGGAAGCATTTCCTTTAGTATACGCTCCAAATATTTGTATTTTCCTTGCTCTATTATTCTTTCCTTACCTTCATTACCTTTAGTAAACAGCAATGCTGAGGCCATAAAACCAAACAAAATAGGTAATTCAGCCTTTTTTTTTCCCCCATTTTTCTATTCCAATAATGAAAAAGATGTGAACTATTTTTTGGAAAGTTCACTCTAAAGGCAAAAGTTTATAATGTAGGCTGTGTCTATTTAAACAAAGTGAGTAATTGAGCCAATATTGATCTTCTTGCCTTATTCAACTCAATAGTCCTATTAAACTAATAATAACTAATGAGTTAGTCACTGGGTTAGGTGCTCAAGGATAGCACAGAGAAGTTTACAGTCTATTTTGAAAGCCAAGCATATAATGAATAAATTAAAATATTATTTTAACTTATTTTTCATATAATGCATTTAGAATATTATATGGCATGAAATTATTTAATTTTATGTTTTACTTTCTTTTATTTTTAAATATAAGACTATTAAAAAAAAATACTGCTTTGCTATGTAAACAAAGAATGTGGCCTGCCATTCCAGTTCTACAAAGATCAAGCCATTAGTCACTTCACTTGCCCACTGACAGTGTACCCTGAGGGGAATTCAGGATGGAGAAAAACAGAAAGCATTCTGTGCTTTGGATACTGGCCCTAGGTAGGTAAGATGCATATCTAAGGAATGATTTCAATGAACCCAGATTCTTGCATCTTCCCGTACAAGAAAAGCACTAAAATCATTACCTTGAGATGTCTGTTCTTTGTGATTAGCAAACTCTTTTATGTTCAACTACATGGTTTTTTTTTTTCCTTTTTCCAGCCAGAAAACCCTCATATATATCCTGGCTCCTCCCTTACCTCTCTGGCACAGTTCCTCAGAGCTGTCTGAGAGGATGCCTGTTGGGCTATAGTCCTCGGTAAGGTCCCCTAATAAAACTTAACTCACAACTTTTACATTATGTGTTTTTCTTTCAGTTGACAGTTTTAAATGTTTTTGCGTGTCTTGTCTATGTCATACTCTTTTCATACTATGTCATATATCATACTATATACTCCTTAAGGGCATATAATACAAAGTCTATAAATATTCTATGTGACGTTCATCATATGCCTTATGGTTTGGAGGAAAATCTCCAGGGGTGGGTCCTAATGGCATCTCTTTAAGTTGGCTCATCTGATTCAAATTTCCATAATATAGATTCAGATACCAGTCCTAATTAAGTCAGCATAAGGTAATTCTTTAACCAAATAGATTATTTTAGCAATGGGCATATGACCAAATCTTGGCAATAAAATTTGAAGGGAAATTTTCTTCAGGATTATAAGAGCAGTAATTTCATGCTTTTCTGAAAGAACCACCAAAAGCTAATCCTTTCTCTGCTTTTGAATAGTACAGGATATGAATATGAGACCTGTAAATACTACTTTTTTTTTCCACCAAAGAAAAATCAGCCTTGAAATGATACCATGAAAGGCAGAGCTTAGAGACAGAAATAAATTTATTCCTTCGTGATATGACAGAGATGCTGAATCAAACCAACCTAAAATCTCTTCCTCTTAACTTTCAATTATGTGAGTCTGTTACTTTACTCTCTAAACCAATTTGGGTGAAGTTTTCTCTGTTTTCAATCAAATGTATCCACATAAACAATCCTATTGATTATATAGTTATTAAAAATCATATATTCTTTAATAACTATAGAGATGATTTTATTTCTCCAAAAGGATTTAGATAATTCATTCAGTTGACATTTGAAAATGACTATCTTAAGGGAAAAAATGGTTTCACTTGAATAGCAAGTATATTATTCAAGATGATTTGAAAACTTCAAAATCAATAGAACATTAAAATGTTTGCTAAACTTTAGCTAGAAGAAAAAAATAAGTACAAGTAGATTGACTGACCTATTGAAGCTATGAATGTTGATCACAGAGATTAAAGGTATTTAATGAAGGAATGTCTTACTGTAAAATTACAAACCCTGGAAAGATTACTTTTCACATTTTATAGAACTGTTATACATGTTATTAAACACTCACTTTGAAAGTGTGACAAAAAGTAATATTTTAAAGGAACTCTATTCCTTAGCTGAGTAAATATGCTCACAATTTATAATATAGATATACTATCTATATTTTTGCTAGCGTAAAGAAATAAAAAGTGCTATGGTTTATGCCAGTAAATAAATGGGTCCATATACAACAATTTACTCTGCAAATTTTTTAAAAATTAAAATAATCTGATTTTGAAATACTATTAAATTTTTAAAAATATAAGTACCAGGTAGGCAAATTCCTATTGATTATGTTGACGTTGATCATTAAAAAACAGTCCAGATTGTGAGTAAATAGTAGAAACGTCAGCTCTTTGCTTTGGGAACTCTAAAAGAAGATGCATTCGCCCATGGCTGTCAGCCATGGGTATCAGAGGGTCGAAAGGGTCCCCAGGTACCTGACTCAAAGAAGGTGTACATTTGGTTGTACCAGTGAAACACAAATTTTATCTAATTTAAGAAAAAACATTCATTTATTGAAAGTGTGTATGTATATATGTAAATATATGACTACATGTACATGTAATAGTTTACAGAAGTGATGAAAAACATTGAGAAGAAGGCAGTAACCAAGGGAAGCTGAGTATCATAGAGTACTGCCAAGATTCTGCTTAGCAACATGTTTAGGACATTGATATTTCAGACACTCCCACTGCCACCACTTCATTGAGACTACTTCTCCACCACAGCAGCATTACTGTCTCTTAACACTTGCTCTGCTATTGCCAGAATGTTAATCCACAACTAGCATGGATAATCTTGAACTGCCCCTACATCTTTGCCTCACTTCTCTCAGATATAAAGTCCTAGGAAAGCTCATCCAATTGACTGAACTTAGGTCATGTGCCTGTACCCCAGGAAGAAAATACCTAGATCCAGTCACCTTCTGTGGGGGAGATAAGCCCTGCTTTCCACCAAGCTCACAGGGAATTACCCTCACATAGGAAAGAAATTTTGATACCAGGAAGATTTTTTTTTAATTTAAAAAAATTAAAACTGCAACTCAATAAATATCTACTACACTAGTGACAGGAAGGAAAAGTGTATTTCAACAGGTTTCTCTTGGAATTACCCTGGAAATTGCTTTTCTACTGTATGGCAGTTTTTCCCCTTATGTTAAATGTTAGCAACTACTCTATAATATGGCAGCAGTGTTTATCAAATTGAATGTGTATAAGAATAAGTTGAGAAATTTAAAAAAATTCTCAAGGGATTCAGATGCAACGGGTCTGGGATACCTTATAGGAGTATATGATTTTTTCCCTGCTCCATTACTTAAACCTACTGGGTGACACCCATCATACTCAGCAGTTCCCTCCGGTGAGTTTTACATTTACCAAGAGGTCTTGGTTTGGTCCCAAATTAGCTTCTTCCAGTCACATGTTATTATATACAAAATTACATGATTTAAATGACATATTAAGTGTGAAAGAAAGTTACTCCTGTGAAAATGAACCTGAAGGCTTTGGAAAGACTCACAGAGATTAACTGACAAAATGAGAGTGTTGTTGAATTATATGTGGAGAGATAACTGAAAAGATTATTAGCAAGGGGAGGGGAGGACTACAGTGACAATGGAGAAAGAATCTGCATTCAGATTGTTTTGCAAATACCTATTTATTGCTCCAAAATGAGGAAACTGAAATTGGAAATCTCAGATGATGCAGCATTAGTGTGGCTTAAATAGGAAAGTAAATCCGGAATTCCAATTCCCAGAACAGAACTCAAAGAAAAGTCCTTGGTCCTATATCAAAAGATTGGTGATGAATGTTTCGGTTAAAAATAGACTGCTTTTTCTATCATTTGACCATTTACTGGTTCTGATTGTGTCAGATTAAGGGATGTTTACCCTTTGGACATTAGTCAAACCTTTACTCTTAAGAACTAGAAGGGCAAATAGGTATCATCTTGAGTTCCACCTCTCATGGACTGCTTATTGTGGCTTGAAGTACTAGGTTGACAATGGATTGGGCTGTTTCAGAGCCCAAAATAAAAGAGGTCTGTCATGACTTAGATTCCTACTGGTAGACCCTGCTTTACTTAAGATTATTTAGCCCATTCACTTCATAATAATGTATAGCTTTCTTGAATTAATCAATGGAAGTATAAACCAAGTTATCAAAACAAAGGGAGAAAGTCATAATTATTTAGTTTTGCTAATTAGAGTATAGTCAACCCCAGTAATCCCTTCTAAATTGTATATTATAAATTCTGTAGTTTTCCTGTTTATGTATCTGAATTAACAGAATAGCTACTAAGTTTTCTCTTCACTTGCTGCTCTAGACCGTGTCGTCTCTGTTTGTTTAAGCAATGGCCCAATCTGTTATTAATCAATTAAATTACACTAAAAAAAAATAGAATTTATGGGCATTTTCCACAAATAACTCTGTTTCTGGATATTTAATTAGTTCTTTTGCAAGATATAAGTTCACTATCTGAAATACAAACTAGTTTTTAAAGTGCTTTATTCAGTGAGTAGAGTTACATTAATCTATAGCCACCTTTCTTGAAGCCTAATATTTAATATATGCAAAAATAATACATGCAGTTCTTAACTGAACCCTTTGGGGAACTATGGCCTTAAATATAGAAGAAAAAAACTAATTGGTTCTTTGCACTGGACATCTGGATATGAGTCATCTTGAAATTTTGTTCTATACTTAATGAATGTTCTGGCAGACACAATAATCCAATATTCTAAAAACAACATCACTAAGTGAATCTGAGCCATACAAAAGCAAGAACTCCAGTAGTAGATATGTCTAAATTATGTAAATGTCAGGTAGTCTGTGAGATGACTGTTTAATTTCATAAAGTGCATTAAGATAATTAAATAACATGACATATTTTAAAGAATGTTGATATTTTTAATACTTAGATAAGACAGATCCAAAATAGTCTACATTTGGATAAAAATAGAAGAAAAAACATAGTAACTACTGCACTAATCTCATCATACCTATGAAAATCTAAGAAGACTTTTAAAGTAAAAGTTGATAGAAATCAAGGAAAAATAATTACCTTGAGAGCTCATTCATGAAGTATTTATTAAGCACCAAGTACAATATGGAATACAAAGGAATTACAAGAGTGGTCTCAGTTCCAAAGGGATTTTTGAATTTTGAGTTAAGTAGGAAAGAGGAGAGTTTCAGGGCTATTGTCTTTTGCATATGTGGCTAACATAGTAAAACAAACCCTGAAGTTCAAAGAATCTACCAATTTTCTTGCTCACAAAGACCTCAAAATGAAAAATTTTTAATAGTTTTGTATATTTTATCTTCCTTTTCTCAGAGATAATCTAGAGATGTTGGACATTAATTGTCTAAAATATAAAGATACTAAAAAAGTGATAGACTTATAAAGTAGGACATCAGAGCCTACTTTGTAATTTTATACTTTCTTATTTTCCACAATTAATTACATCGGATAATTCTTCATCTATAATATAGACTTTTCCCATTATTTTAGGTACACTCATAAGAATCCAATTAAAACCAAATGGAAATAGTTTGTATATATACAAAGTTTCTGCCAACTTGAGAAATAACGGAATGTAGGAAAATATAAATTTCAAACAAGCATATTCAATTTTATTTAGGTTTTCATTTTTATCTGAATTTTCAGATAATTCATCCCTTAAAAATCAGGGTTCAGAACTTCCCTGGTGGTCCAGTGGGTAAGACTCAATGCTCCCAATGCAGGGCACCTGGGTTTGATCCCTGGTTGGGGAACTAGATCCCGCCTGCATGCCACAACTAAGAAGTCCGCAGGCCACAACTAAAAGATCCTGTGTGCTGCAACTAAGACCCAGCACAGTCTAAATAAATAAATAAAATATTTTTTAAATATCAATGTTCAATGACAATTTTAAATTACTTATTTCAAAGTGAGAAGAAAATTATTTATCAGAACAAAGTATACTGGGTACTTGCAGTCAGTAATTAGCTTCAACACTAATCTCTCATGCACCTATAAAAAATAATGAAACTATTGAACAGTTTAATCCAAAGGCAAGGAAAACACATAACAAGGAAAGAGCAAAAATTAATGATATTTTAATCCTTAAAGTAAATCAAATAATTGTGATACAGACACACTCACCACAGAACATTTTAAATGATGTGTATCTTAATCTCATAAAATTTTGATGTTATATTTTTAAAAAATATATTTAATTGAACTTCTCTACCCACCCCCATACAGCCAGTAAACTTTGCTTTTCCTTTTCAATGGAATTTAAAAATTGTTATTCACTTTCTAAATGAGGATAAGTTACAGTGATAATTATTATTATTATTGCTACTAGCGAGCAGCTGTGAATAAGTGAAGACTGAAGATAAACCACACCAGCTTTGCCCTCCTGTGGTTTTATTAATACACAAAGCATCAACTCAGAGAAAAACTTATATCTGACTATATTATGAAAACATATCTGTTTCATTCTTGCTATTTGAGTATTTATCTCTTGTCTATACATTTTTGAGATACATGTATGTATGTATGTGTAAATACATGAAGAGATATATGTGTATTTTCATAAATGTGTGTGTATAGATAGATATGTAATCTGTCCCACACTGGACCAGGAAGAAAAAAGTCTAAATTTTATGTCTTCTTCCTAAATCATATAACTGAATAGTAAGCTGCTTGTTATACTGTAAAATATTACACTTACTAGTAATATAAATCAATAAGGATAAAAGACAGTGCAAACTAAACAAATATATTGTGTTCTAAGAGATAAAGGGCTAATTATGTTGTTTTATAGGCACCAAAGTAATTAGGTGAAGATAGAAAGCCCTGTGTTACTTACAGGCTGTAGAACATTTCCATAGCAGTCTGTCCTGGTATCTATTCTCAAATCACCACACTCTTTTCCCAATTCAAGAATAATCACCAAATCTTCACCCTTATTATATTTGTTTTATCAAAATAGGACTTTCTGTAGAGAAATTCTGATTATATAAGTAATCATCCTACTTGATTGCGTAGTGTGAGGTTTACCGGGATACCTAAGTTTATATGCTTACTGCTGCGCAAGACCTACTGTGATCTTTGCCTTACTGAGGGAGGAAGGATAATTTAAAGAAGAGAAATGTTTGAAAAGAAAACATGAGTTACATCTAAAAAGTAATTACAACAACAAGAGAAATGGAAAAATATGAAAGGAATACTAAATGGTCAGTATCAAAATCATGTCTGAGTCTAAAATCCATGCTCTTTCCCAGGACACCAAGCTTCTTGACCTCTCACCACCACTTCATAGCTCTATGATATACAGCACATTAAAGTTATTTAAACTCTCTGAAATTCTTCCCCTGCACTGGTAAAATGGGAAGTATTATTTACAGTCTGGAGTTTTTGCAATAATTAGCTAAAACATGGAAAGTGCTTAGCTCGTGCCTGGCATACACAGCAAATACCTCATAAATGGTAGCTACTGTTATTATTTGACATTTCTGGATTTTCCTTCCTTGGACATGTATTACACCCTCCCCTTAATTCTCAACTAACTCTGTCCTTAGTATCACAGAGCTGTGCAATCATCAGATGACTTCTCCTGGCCCAGTAAAGAGTTCATCCAAAAGGAACTTTCAGGGAGCAAGGGAAAGACCACTTCTAAGGGTTTGCCAAGAATATATCACCTCCTGCAAGAATCTGTACCAATAAAACTATCTGCCTTTTAAATATAAAAAATGCCACCCCTTCACTTTGCTGTATACATATAACATATATGTATATGAATGACTATTTTAAAAGGTATATGCAGGTCAGAATAATTAGATGGCTGATAGGGATAATACATGGACACACACATATGTGAAAATGTTTTGGTAAACTTTATCTTAGGCTATTAGAAAAAAATGTAACTTGGTCCATTGGTAGACAAAAAAAGCAGATTCTTTTTACTTGTAATGTTTAAAGGATCATGGTAAATTAATGAATAAAAGTTCTATATTTTCTGACTTGGTACATGGGAGGAAATCCAGCTACTGACTCTGGGAGGTACTAATGAGACCACAGGTTTCTTATGGTCTGGAGAAACAAGAACACACATTTGATGAATTTCAGAAAGAAGCCCACTCCTCATGTTTTGTCAGCAACCCAAAGCAAACTTTGTTGATTAAGCTCAGTGCAACCATAGCATGGTTTCATCGTGGCCCTGATCACACACCATTGCTATTCTTAGATGGACACTTGTCTCTCAGGCAGAACTCCTCAAGAACAGAGAGTTTCATGTTCACTGTGGATTTCACTAGGTTTCTAACAAGTTGATATGGAATAAATTTGATGGCATAAATTAATAATGGTGAAAATAATTGTTAATATTTGTAGCGAATTTAATATGTTGTAGGAAATATGCCACCCAAACATGCCACTTTAGCATAAGAAGTATTTTGATCTGAAGACAATTGAGAAAGTGTAGACAGAAGAGCTCTCTATACTCACCTAACTCTTAATCACTGGAAATGCATCTACACTCTCATCAGCCCAGAGATACCACCAAGAGAAATCTATATAACAAATCTTACTAAAATAACCCTCAACATCTTTTAGTTTCCGCTACATATTTCCCTTCCCACAGTTTGCTGCCCTTGAAAGCCTAAAACAATTTTGGGGAGGCTTGTCACTTCTCTATTAATTCATTGCTCTTTTTTAAAAAATTTTTTCCAATTAATTGAGGTATAGTTGATTTACAATGTTGTGTTAATTTTTTCTGTACAGCAAAGTGACTCCGTTTTACATGTATATATATATATATATATATATATACATACATACAAATAAATATATATACATGTATATATATACACACACATTTTTTTTCATATCCTTTTCCATTATGGTTTATCACAGGGTATTGAATATAGTTCCCTGTGCTATACAGTAGGACCTTGTTGTTTAGCAATCCTATTTATAATAGTTTGCCTCTGCTAATCACAAACTCCCAATCCTCCCTGCCCCAGCACCCCACCACCATAAGTCTGTTCTCTGTCTGTGAGTCTGTTCCTGTTTCGTAGATAGGTTCATTTGTGCCATATTTTAGATTTCACAGAAAGTGATATCATATGATATTTGCTTTTTCTTTCTGACTTACGTCACTTAGTATGATAATCTCTAGTTGCATCCATGTTGTTGCAAATGGCATTATTTCATTCTTTTTTGTGGCTGAGAAGTATTCTCTTGTATATATGTACCATACCTTCTTTATCTATTAATCTGTCAATGGATTTTTAGGTTGTTTCCATGTCTTAACTATTGTGAATAGTGCTGATATGAACATAGGGGTGCAAGTATCTTTTCAAATTATAGGTTTGTCTGGGAATATGCCTATATGAGTGATTTCTGGATCATATGGCAACTCTATTTTTTAGTTTTTTGAGGAACCTCCATACTGGCTGTACCAGTTTACATTCCCTACAACTGCATAAGAGGATTCCCTTTTCTCCACACCCTCACCAGCATGTGTTATTTGTAGAATTTTTAATAATGGCCTTTCTGACTGGTGTGAGGTGGTACCTCGCTCATACTTGTTGATGATGGTTTGGGTTGACCCAAAATTGTCAGGGGGGTGGGGATGTGTTTTCTTGCTTCTTGAGGGAAAATGACGTGGGTGAGTGTCTTCAGAACACTGGGAAAAATATAGAATAACCTTTTTATCACTGTGCAACCATACTGGTGATTATTTTTATTTTACTTATTTTTTTATTTTTTTTGCGGTACGCGGACCTCTCACCGCCGTGGCCTCTCCCGTTGCGGAGCACAGGCTCCGGACGCGCAGGCCCAGCGGCCACGGCTCACGGGCCCAGCCGCTCCGCGGCACGTGGGATCCTCCCGGACCGGGGCACGAACCCGCGTCCCCTGCATCGGCAGGCGGACTCCCAACCACTGCACCACCAGGGAAGGAAGCCCTCTGATCACTTTTTGATTGGGTTGTTTTTTGTTGCTGAGCTGCATGAGCTGCTTTTGTATTTTGGAAATTAAGCCCTTGTTGGTCGCATCATTTGCAAATATTTTCTCCCAGTCTGTAGATTTTCTTTTCATTTTGTTTATGGTTTCTTTTGCTGTGCAAAAGCTTGTAAGTTTGATTAGGTCCCATTTGTTTATTTTGGTTTTTATTTCTATTGCCTTGGGAGACTGACCTAAGAAAACAGTGGTATGTCAGAGAATGTTTTGCCTATGTTCTCTTCTAGGAGTTTTTTGGTGTCTTGTCTTATATTTTTGTCTTTAAGTTATTTTCAGTTTATTTTTGTGAATGGTGTGAGGGTGTGTTCTAACTTCATTGATTTATATACAGCTGTCCAACTTTCCAAACACTTGCTGAGGAGTCTGTCTTTTCCCCATTGTATATTCTTGCCTCCTTTGTTGAAGATTAATTGTCCATAGGTGTGTGGGTTTATTTCTGGACACTCTATTCTGTTCCATGGATCTGTATGTCTGTTTTTGTGCCAGTACCATGCTGTTTTGATTACTGTACCCTTGTAGTATTGTCTGAAGTCTGGGATGATTATGCCTCCTGCTTTGTTCTTTTTCCTCAGGATTGCTTTGGCAATTCTGGCTCTTTTATGGTTCCATAAGATTTTTAGTGTAATTCTATTTCTGTGAAAAATGCCTTGGGTAATTTAATAGAGATTGCATTAAATATGTTGATTGCTTTGCGTAGTATGGCCATTTTTACAATATTAATTCTTCCAGTACAACAGCATGGGATATATTTCCATTTCTTTGAATCATCTTTAATTTCCTTTACTAATGTTTTGTAGTTCTCAGCATATAAATCTTTCACCTCCTTGGTTAGGTTTTTTCCTAAGTATTTTATTTTTTGGGTTGGTATTTTAAAAGGGATTGTGTGTTTACATTCCCTTTCTGATATTTCATTGTTAGTGTAAAGAAATGCAACCAATTTCTGTATGTTAATCTTGTATCCTGCTACCTTGCTGAATTCGTTGATCAGTTCCAGTTGTTTTTGTTTGGAGTCTTTAGGGTTTTCTATATGTATTATCATGTCATCTGTGGACAATGACAATTTTACCTCTTCCCTACCAATTTGAATAATTTTTATTTCTTTTTCTTGTTTGATTGCTGTGGCTAGGACTTCCAATACTATGTTGAAGAGAAGGGGTGAGAGTGTGCATCCTTGTCTTGTTCTAGATTTTAGCAGGAAGGCTTTCAGCTTTTCACCATTGAGCATTATATTGGATGTGGATTTGTCATAAATAGCTTTTATGTTGAGATATGTTCCCTCTATACACACTTTCTTAAGGGTTTTTATAATGAATGGATGTTTAATTTTATCAAATGTTTTTTCTGCATGTATTGAGATGAACATATGGTTTTTGTTTTTTCTTATGTTGATGTGGTGTATCACATTGATTGATTTGCATATATTGAACCATCCTTGTGACCATGGGATGAATCCCACTTGGTCATGGTGTTTGACCTTTTTTACGTGTTGTTTGATTTGATTTGCTAATATTTTGTTGAGTATTTTTACATCTATATTCATCAAAGATATTGAACTATAATTTTCTTTTTTGGTAGTGTCTTTGTCTGGTTTTAATATCAGGGTGATGGTGTCTTTGTAAAATGTCTTTGGGAGTGTTCCTTCATCTTCAGTCTTTTGGAAGAGTTTGAGAAAGATCCATATAAGTTCTTCTTTGTATGTTTGGTAGAATTCCCCATGAAGCCATCTGGTCCTGGACTTTGGTTTGTAGGAATATATTTTTATTACAGATTCTATTTCATTTCTGGTGATTGGTCTGTTCATCTCTTTCTTCTTGATTCAGTTTTGGTGGGCTGTATGTTTCTAGAAAGTTGTCCATTTCTTTGAGATTGTCAAATTTGTTGGCATATACTTTTCCATAGTATTCTTTTTTTTCTCTTTTCAGCAGCAACTGTTGTGATTTCTCCTCTTTCACTTCTTATTTTGTTTTTTTAGGTCCTCTCTCTTTTCTTCTTGGTGAGCCTGGACAGACATTTGTCAATTTTGTTTACCCTTTCAAAGAACCAGGTCTTGTTTTTATTGATTTTTTTCTATTTTTTAAACTCTATTTTATTTTTTTCCTCTCTGATCTATATTATCTCCTTCCTTCTGCTGACTATTTTATTCTTCCTTTTCTAATTTTGTTTGTTCTTGGTTTTCTAATTCTTTTTAATTTATTTATTTGGTTGCACTGGGTCTTAGTTGCGGCAGACAGGCTCCTTAGTTGCAGCTCCCTGGCTCCTTAGTTGAGACACTTGGGCTCCTTAGTTGTGGTATATGAACTCTTAGTTGCAGCATGCATGTGGGATCCAATTCCCTGAGCAGGGATCAAACCCTGGCCCCTTGCATTGGGATTGCAGTCTTATCCACTGTGCCTGGTGTTCTAATTCTTTTAGGTGGTGGGTTAGGTTGTTTATTTGAGATTTTTTCTTGTTTCTTAAAGAAGGGCTGTATCGCTATGAACTTCCCTCTAAGAACTGCTTTTGCTGAATTCCATAGATTTCGTATGGTTGTTTTTTCATTGTCATTTGCCTCAAGGTATTTTTTAAATTTCTTCTTTGATTTCTTTCTTGACCAACCTGTTGGTTTTTTACTAGCATGTTGTTAAGTCTCCATGTAATTGTTTCTTTCTCATTTCTTTTTCTGTGGTTGATTTCTAATTTCATGTCATTGTGGTCAGAAAAGACGCTTGAAATAATTTCTATACTCTTAAATTTGTTGAGGTTTATTTTGTGCCCTAGTATGTGGCCAATCCTAGACAATGTTCCATGTGCACTTGAAAAGAATGTGTATTCTGCTTTTTTTGAATGTAATGTCCTGAAGATATCAATTAAGTGTAGCTGTTCTATTGTATCATTTAGGGTCTCTGTTGCCTTATTGATTTTCTGCCTTGAAGATCTGTCCATTGATATGAATGGGGTGTTAAAGTCTCCTACTATTATTGTATACCTGTCAGTTTCTCCCTTTATGGATGTTACTATTTTTTTATGTATTAGGGTGCTCTTATGTTGGGTGCATATATGTTGATGGGTGTAATATCCTCTCCTTGTATTGATCCTTTTATCATTATACAGTGTCCTTTTTTATTTTTCTTTGTAGATTTTGTTTTAAAATCTATTTTGTCTGATATGAGTATTGTGACTCCCACTTTCTTGTCATTTCTGTTTGCATGAAATATCTTTTTCCATGCCCTCACTTTTAATCTATGTGTGTTCTTTGCCTCAAAGTGGGTCTCTTGTAGGCAGCATATTGTAGGCTCTTATATTTTAATCCAATCTGCCACTCTATGTCTTTTGACTGGAGCATTTAGTTCATTGACATTTAAAGTAATTATTGGTAGTTAGTATTATTGCCATTTTAAACCTTGTTTTCCCATTGATTTTATATTTTTTCTTTGTCCCCTTTTTTTTTCACATCTTTATTGGAGTATAAATGCTTTACAATGGTGTGTTACTTTCTGCTTTATAACAAAGTGAATCAGTTATACATATACATATATCCCCATATCTCTTCCCTCTTGCGTCTCCCTCCAACCCTCCCTAACCCACCCTTCTAGGTCATTACAAAGCACCAAGCTGATCTCCCTATGCTATGAGCAGCTTCCCAGTAGCCATCCATTTTACATTTGGTAGTGTATATATGTCATTGCTGCTCTCTCACTTCATTCCAGCTTCCCCTTACCCCACTGTGCCCTTTCTTTTTGTTTTTCCTTTTGTGGTTTGATGATTTTGTTTCATAGTATACTACGGTCTCTTCTTTTTGGTTTTTGTGAATCTATTGTATGTTTTTGATTTGTGGTTGCCCTGTTTTTCAAATATGTTAACCCCTTCCTATATTTACTTGCCTTAGACTTGTAGTCATATAAGCTCAAACACATTCTAGAAAAAAAAATCTACATTTTCTTACTCTCCTCACCCACACTTTATGATTTTGATGTCCTCTTTTGCATCTTCATGTTCATCCTTTTGCTGTTCATTGTGGTTATTATCACTTTCACAGATTTTTTTTTTAATCTGTGTACTGGCTTATTTAAGTGATTTGTTTTCCAATATTAATTTTCTCTTCCTATAGATTCTTACTTCTTTTCTATTTAGAGAAGGACTTTCAATATTTCCTTTAGGATAGGTTTAGTATTGCTCTATTCTTTTAATTTTTGTTTGTCTGAGAAATTCTTTCTCTCTCCCTCTATTCTAAATGATAATCTTGCTGGGTAGAGAATCCTAGCTTGCAGATTTTTTCATTTCAGGACTGTGAATATACCTTACCACTTCCTTCTGGCCTGCAACGTTTCTGTAGAAAAATCAGTTGACAGCCTTATGGGGGTTCCCTTGTAGTTAATTCTTTGTTATTCTCGTGATGCCTTTAGAATCCTCTCTTTAACTTTTGTTATTTTTATTATGTCTTGGTGTAGGTCTGTTTGGGTTTATCTTGTTCAGGACTCTCTGTGCTTCCTGTATCTGGATGTCTGTTTCCTTCTTTAGGTTTGGGAAGTTTTCAGCCATAATTTCTTCAAATACATTTTCAATCCTCTTTTCTCTTTCTTTTCCTTCTGGGATCCCTATTATGTGTACATGGGCATACTTGATATTATCCCATAGGTGTCTTATATTGCTTTTAATTTTTTTTTTCCTTTGGGTTTCTGTCTGCTATTCTAAATGGGTGATTTCCATTATTCTGTCTTCTAGATCACTTATTCATTCTTCTGAATTATTCATTCTGCTATTCATAGCCTTTAGTTATCTTTTGTCTCTTCAAATGAATTATCTAATTTTTCTTGGCTCCTCCTTGTAGTTTCTAGTTCCTTTTTACAGTAATCTGTATTTCTGTTGATAGCCTTTCTTAATTCCTTCAGTATTTTCATTATCGCCATTTTGGACTCAGTGTCTATTAGATTGAGGAATTTTGTTTCGTTTGTTCTTTCAGGGGAATTCTCTCAATCTTTTTTTTTTCTCCACATACTTTTTAAAAAATACTTTAATTTTATTTGAGTATAGTTGATTTACAACTTTGTATTAGTTTCACGTGTAGAGCAAAGTGAATCAGTTATACATATATACATTTATTCTTTTTTAGATTCTTTTCTCATAATTGGGAGTGGTTCCTGTGCTTCTTCATTTTACTTATATTTCTCTTGCTCTATGAGTTTAGGAGAAATGGTTATCTACTGTGATCTTGGAGGGCTATTTTTATGTGGGAATGTCCCTGTGTAACCTGTGTGGGTTTAGTATTTTTTGGTGTGAGCATTGTTTTGAGTATGGATGTTTTGTACCTCTTTCCTCAGTGTATGCTGGCTGTTATACCCTTGAAAGGAGGTGTGACTGATGTTGTGGTGACCAGGGCATGCACTGGATATTGAGTGTGGCCTCCTCTTTGCTTTGTGGTTGTCACTGCACTTTCAGGGGTAGGGTCATCTCCCTATTTGGAGTAGAAGCCCCCAGATCCATTTCTGAGCTGTGTTTCTGATCTGTGGTGTGAGGTACGTGAGGATTGGAGCACTCCCACTGGGAGAGGAGCCACTGAGTATTCCTCTGCTGGCAATGGTCACCTGTGAGTGTGCTCTGTTGTGTCACCATTCAACCGTTGTGCAGGCTCACAGAGTACATTGTTGTTGTCACTGCTCTCAGACCACCTCAGCCGAGAATATGCTGGCAATATGCTGGATAGGCTGGTAATCAGCCCTGGTGCCTCTTAGGCTTTGTTTTCACAAGGCTACCAGTGCAGATACACTGAAGTCAGGTCCCAGGACTTCAGTAGTTGCACACCTAGACCCACTGTGAGAGATATGGAGGTAGCTCACACCCTAGCCCAGCCCAGCCTTTGTGTGTACGTGCCCACAAAGCCCACAGCTTCTAAGGCCAGACCTGTCCCAGCCATGGGAGCGTCCGTTGTCCATTTGGATGTTCTGCAGGTGCTGAATTTACAAAGCTGGCAGAGGAGGTGTAAATCTGTGGCTCATGCAGCTGCAAGGAGAGATTTCAGCCCTGCTTTGTAAGTTACATGGCCCCTGGGGCTCAGCTGTGATTTCAGCCCCACCACTGCATGGAGGCAACCCACTGGCTTGTGTTCCTGGGGCCACTGAGGCCATGGCCAGGGAGTGTGAGCCTGCCCAGGTGGGAGCCTCCCCTGGAGCCCATGGAGGCAGGGTTCAGCAAGTGGGGAAAGAGGCTTCAGTGGCAGCCCTACCCCTCCCTTTGCACACCACTTAAAAATGGCACTTCTGTGGCAGCTCAGGCTTCTTTCACATACACTCCCTAGAGCAGTGCCCCACACTCCAGCCCCTTCTGGCTGTCTCTGCACAAGCAACACCAGTTCTCTCACTGGGTCTGTCCTCTAAACCCTGTGTTTCAGCACCCAGACCCTGCCCATACAACTAGACACACATCACAGGCTGGGACACACAGGGCGGTGTCACGGACTGCCTCTGTCCTGCCTGCCACAAACCAGTTGTTGTACTCTCCTTTGAGCCTCTGAAGCTTCTTTTCTGTCCTGGCTGATTTCCCCAGTGAGGGTGCTTCCCTTGGTACAGGAGCCTCTCCTCTCCTTCAGCCGCCTCCCAGGGGCACAGAACCTGTCCTGCTTCCTCTTTCTTTTTATTTTTTTCCTTTTGTCCTACCCAATTACGTGGAGACCTTTCTTGTCCTTTCAAGTGTCTGAGATCTTCTGGTAATGTTCAGTAGCTGTCTGTGAGAATTGTTCCATTTGTAGGTGTATTCTTGATGTATTTGTGGTAAGAAGTGAGTTCCACGTCCTACTACTCTGCCATCTTGATTCCAGTCCACCCATTACTCTTTTTTAAGATGCCATAAAAGCCACCGCTTTGAATTACTCATCACTGAGTTTCTCTTCTGTGGGTGTGTGCTTCATGTGTTAACCTGCCTTTGTCAGTCTAATTTGCAGGGCCCCAGTTAGTGAACCTAGGGAGGTAGAGGAAAAAGTTTTTTTTCCTCCCCCACAGTATGCTTAGCAATATTCTAAGCAGTTTTTATATTCTAGCTCATTTAGTCTTTAAAACAACTTAATGCAATATATAACATTAGTATACCCATTTTATAGAGAAAGAAAAGGGCACAGAGAGATTAGCTTGTCCAACGTAACATAGCCCTTAAGTAGTAGAGGCAAGATTTAGAAAAGCACATGTTGAAAGGGATTTAATTTGAATATCTGCCTCTGTTTTGGGACTTATATTAAAACCACATTTCAGCAAGTACTAAACTTGAAACTCATGGCTGACAGAGAAAAAAGTTCCAAAAAAATAACAAAATGGACTCTTTCCAAACTTCCAGAGTATAGCAAACCTCAGACTTACAATACTTCACAGCATCATCAATAGGAAAACAGTAAATAAATTTTTCTCCCTACTCCATGATAATGATTTCCTTTCAAAATCAAGTGAGATGGTAAGAAATACTTGACTGAGGAAGTTTTCTAACAATAGAGGGAGATGATCACAGATACTAAATACTTTTCTACCCACCCTGAGCATTTGAAATCTGTATCTCTTTCTTTTCTTAATTATCAAATTTTATCTAGACAATATTATAATATTTAAGTAAATACTATATCTAAATAAAGACTCCAAATATGAGGCCTGTACTCATTTTGTGTGTGTGTTTTCTTTTTTTATAGAGGTATAGTTGATTTACAGTACTGTGTTAACTTCAGGTGTATGGTGTAATTATTCAGTTATATTTTTCTCTTATTCCATTATAGGTTATTACAAGATATTGCATATAATTCCCTGTGCTCTAGAGTAAATCCTCATTACTTATCTATTTTATGTATAATAGTTTGTATCTATTAATCCCATACTCCTAATTGGTCCCTCCCCCATCTCTCCCCTTTGGTAAACATATGTTTGTTTCCTGTGTCTGTGAGTCTGTTTCTGTTTTGTATATAGTTTTATTCGTAATTTTATTTTTAGATTCCACATATAAGTAAAGTCATATATTTGTCTTTGTCTGACATATTTTACTTAGTATAATAATCTCTAGGTCCATCCATGTTGCTGCAAATGGCAATATTCTTTTTTATGGCTGAGTAATATTCCGTTGTATACATATATCACATCTTAAGCCAATCATCTGCTGATGAGCACGTGGGTTTTTTACATGTCTTGGCTATTGTAAATAGTGCGGCCATGAACGTTGGAGTGCATGTATCTTTTTGAGTTAGTGTTTTTGTTTTTTTCCAGATATATACCCATGCGTGGGATTGCTGGATCATATGGTAGCTGTACTTTTAGTTTTTTAAGGAACCTCCATATTGTTTTCCATAGTGACTGTACCAATTTACATTCCCACCAGCAGTGTGCGAGGATTCCCTTTTCTACACATCTTCTGCAGCATTTATCATTTGTAGACATTTTCATGATAGCTATTCTGACCAATAAGAGGTGATACCTCATTGTGGCTTTGATTTGCATTTCTCTAATAATAAGCAGTGTTGAGCATCATTTCATGTGCCTGTTGGCCATCTGTATATCTTTTTTGGAAAAATGTCTATTTAGGTCTTCTGCCCATTTTTGGATTGGGTTTTTTGTTTTATTCAATATTGAGTTGTATGAGCTGTTTGTATATTTTGGATATTAACCCCTATTGGTCACATCATCTGCAAATATTTTCTCCCATTCCGTAGGTTGTATTTTCATTTTGTTGATGGTTTCCCTTTGTGTGCAAAGCTTTTACATTTGATTAGTTCCCATTAGTTTATTTTTGCTTTTATTCCTTTGCCTTTGAAGACTCATCTAAGAAAATATTTGTATGATTTATGTCTGAGAATGTTTTGTCTATATTATCTCCTAGGAATTATGGTGTCTTGTTTTATATTTAGGTCTTTAAACCATTCTGAGTTTATTTTTGTATGTGGTATGGGGGAGCATTTTAATTTCATTCTTTTAATATAGCTGTCCAGCTTTCCCAGCATCACTTGTTGAAGAGACTGTCTTTTCTGCATTGTATACTTTTGCCTCCTTTGCTGTAGATTAATTGACTTTAAGTACATGAATTTATTTCTGAGCTATCTATTCTGTTCCATTGATCTATGTCTGTTTTTGTGCCAATACCATGCTGTTTTGATTACTGTAGCTTTGTAGTATAGTCTGAAGTCTGGAAGGTTATACCTCCAGCTTTATTCTATTTCCTCAGGATTTCTTTGGCTATTTTGTAGTATTGACTGAAGTGTGGAAGGGTTATGCCTTCAGCTTTGTTCTTTTTCCTCAGGATTTCTTTGACAATTCTGGGTCTTTTGTGGTTCCATATAAATTTTAGGATTATTTGTCCTAGTTCTGTGAAAAATGTCATGGGTATTTTTGAATTGCATTAAATCTCTAGGTTACTTTGGATAGTATGGTCATTTTAGTAATATTAATTTTTCCAGTCCAAGAGCATGGGATATCTCCCCATTTCTTTAAATCATCTTCAGTTTCCTTTATCAATATTTCACAGTTCACAGTGTATAGGTCTTTCATCTCCTTGATTAAGTTTGTTCCTAGGTATTTGTTTTTTGATGCAACTTTAAATGAAATATTTTTTAATTTTCTGATATTTCATTATTAGTGTAAAGAAATGCAACACATTTCTGTATATTAATCTTGTATCCTGCTACCTTAGTGAATTCATCTATTAGTTCTAATGGTTTTTTTTTTAGCCACTATTATTTTTTTCATTGAGATATAACTGATGTATAATATTATATAAATTACAGGTGTACAACAGTGATTCACAACTTTTAAAGGTTATATTCCATTTATAGTTTTATAAAATATTGGCTATTTTTGCTGTGTTGTACAATACATCCTTTACCTTATTTATTTTATTAATAATAATTTATACCTCTTAATCCCTTATCCTATTGTGCCCCCTGCACTGGTAACCACTAATATGTTCTCATTATCTGTGAGTCTGTTTCCTTTTTTGTTATATTCACTAGTTTGTTTTAATTTTTAGATTTCACATATAAGTGATATCATACAGTGTTTGTCTTTCTCTGTCTGAATTATTTCACTTAGCATAATGTTTTCCAAGTCCATCCATGTTGTTGCAAATGGAAAATTTTCATTCTTTTTCATGGCTAAGTAGTATTCCATTGTGTGTGTGTGTGTGTGTGTGTGTGTGTGTATACATCTCAGATCTTTTTTATCCATATCTTGGCCATTGTAAATAATGCTGCTATGAACATTGGGGTGCATGTGTCTTTTCAAATTAGTGTTTTCAATTTTTTCATATATATATACTCATGAGTGGAATTGCTGGGTCATATGGTAGTTCTATTTTTAGTTTTTTGAGAAACCTCCATACTATTTTCCATAGTGGCTGCAATAATTTACATTCCCACCAACAGTGTATGAGCATTTCCTTTTCTCCATATCCTCATCAACAATTTGTTATTTGTGTTCTTTTTGATGATAACCATTCTGCCAGGTTTAAGGTGATATATCATTGTGTGTTGAATATATTTTCATGTGCCTGTGGCCATCTTAATGTCTTTGGAAAAATGTCTATTCAGGTCTTCTGCACATTTTTAAATTGGGTTGTTTGTTTTTTTTGATGTTCAGTTACATGAGCTGTTTATGTATTTCAGATATTAACCCCTTATTGATCATATTTATTAGCATAGATTTTGGATTGTTATATTGTTATTTTCATTTGGCTCCAGGTATTTTTTTTTATTTCCTCTATCACTTCTTCAGTGATCCATTGATTGTTTAGTAGCATACTGTTTAGCATCCACATGTTTTTGTTTTTTGCAGTTTTTTCTTGTAGTTGATTTCTAGTCTCATAGTGTTGTGGTCAGAAAAGATGCTTCATATGACTTAAGAAAATATAAAGTTACCAAGGATTTTTTTATGGCCCAACATGTGATCTATCCTGGAGAATGTTCCATGTGCACTTGAAAAGAATGTGTATTCTGTTGATTTCAGATGGAATGTTCTATATATATATATATCTATTAAGCCATCTGATGTAACTGTAAGGCCAGTGTTTCCTTATTGACTTTCTGTCAGAATAATATGCCCATTGATGTAAGTGGAGTGTTAAAGTCCTCTATTATTAGTGTGTTGCTGTCAATTTCTCCCTTCATGTCTGTTATTATTTGCTTTACGTATTTAGGTGCTCCTGTGTTGGGTGCAAATATATTTACAATTGTTATATATTCTTCTTGGATTGATTCCTCAATCATTATATAATGTCCTCCTTTGTCTCTTGTAAGTCTTTACAAGTCTATTTTGTCTGATAAAAGTATTGCTACCATGGTTTTCTTTTGATTTCCATTTGCATGGAATGCCTTTTTCCATCCCCTCACTTTCATTCTGTGTGTGCCTTTGGATCTGAAGTGAGTCTTGTAGGCTCACTTGACCCCAGTCGTGAAACCATATGTGTGGGTCTTATTTTTGTATCCATTCAGCCACTCTATATCTTTTGATTGGAGCATTTAGTCCATTCATTTATGGCAATTATTGATATGTATGTTCTTATTGCCATTTTCTTAATTGCTTTGAGGTTATTTTCTCAGGTACTTTTTGTAATATATATATGATTGTTTTAAGCTGCTGCTCTCTTACTTTCAAATGTGTTTTAACAAGCCTGCATTTGTACTCTCCTCCCCTAATGATTTTGTGTATCCCTTAACTGCTTACTGTGGATATAGATGATTTCACTATTTTGTCTTTTAGCTTTCCTACTAGCTTTGGGTATGGATGATTTCCTACCTTTACTGTATGTTTGCCTTTACTGATTAGCTTTTCCATTTTGTAATTTTTATGTTTCTAATTGTGGCCTCTTCTTTTTTGCCTAAAGGAGTTCCTTTAATAGTTGTTGTAAAGTTGACTTGGTGGTGCTGAACTATTTTAGCTTTTGCTTGTCTGTAAATCTTTTGATCTTTCCATCAAATCTGAAGGAGAGCCTTGCTTGGTAGACTATTTCTGTCTGTAGGCTTTTCCCTTTCATAACTTTAAGTATATTGTGCCACTCCCTTCTGACCTGCAGAGTTTCCACTGAAAAATCAGCTGATAGCCTTATGGAAGTTCCCTTCTATGTTATTTGTTGCTTTTCCCTTGCTGCTTTTAATATTTTCTCTTTATCTTTAATTTTTGTGATTTTAATTACAATGTGTCTTGTGTGTTCCTCTTTGGATTAATCCTGTAGAGGACTCTCTGCATCTCCTGGACTTGGATGTCTTTTTCCTTTCCCAGGTTAGAGGAGTTTTCCTACATTATGTCTTCAAATATATTCTCAGGCCCTTTCTCTCTCTTTTCTCCTTCTTGGGCCCCTATAACGTGAATGTTAGTGTGCTTGATATTGTCCCAGATGTCTCTTAAACTGTCCTTATTTCTTTTTCTTTTTCTTTTTCTTCTGTTCAGAACAGTGATTTCCACTACTCTGTCTTCCAGCTCACTGATCCATTCCTCTGTATCATTTAATCTACTGTTGGTTCCTTCTAGTGTATTTTTTATTTCAGTTATTGTATTCTTCACCTCTGTTTGGTTGTCTTTATATTTTTTAACTCTTTTTTAAAAACTTCTATCTCCTAGCTCTGTGCATCCATTCTCCTCCTGTGTTCTTTGATCATTTTTATAATCATTACTCTGAATTTTTTCTTAGGTAGATTGCCTATCTCCACTTCACTTAGTTCTTTTCAGGTTTTATTTTGTTCCTTCATCTGGAACATGTTCCTTTGTTGCCTCATGTTGCCTAATTTGCTTTTTTTGTTATTATGTTTCTGGTAGGTTGGTTACATTTCCCAGTCTTGGAGAAATGGCCTTTTTTAGGAGACATCCTGTGCATCCCAGCAGCACACTCCCCTCTCATCACCTGAGTTATATGCTCTAGGTTTTATATGCCCAAGTTATATGCCCAAGGGTCCCAGATCAGATGTCAGATTGCTGGAGGGGGTTTCCAGTTCCTGACAGTTGGGCATGGGGTCCAGGGTGTCCTGAAGCATGTGTTGGCATGCTACTGGTCATGGCTGGGGTCCAACTGATCCCATGGCAGGGTCTGGGCTGCTGATTGTCAGGCTGGGTCTGCAGGTTGCGGGATTGTGGTTTTCTTAAGTCTGATGTCTGCCCCCTGGTGGGTAAAGCTGGTCCAGAAGTTAGAGCAGGCTCCCTGGAGGGCAGGGCTAGGGCCCGGGGATTCTGGGACTAGTGCCTTCCCACTGGTGGGTGGAGCTGGGTGTTGGGCCCTGTGGTGCTTAGGGCCATGTCCAAAGGCAGCTGTGAGCTCAGAGGGTCTTAAGGCAGCCTGTCTGTTGATGGCTGTGGCTGTGTCCTCACCCAGTTAGCTCTTTGGCCTGAGGCATCCCAGCACTGGTGCATACAGGCTGTTGTGTGGGGCCAGGTCTTGGTGCTAATAAGCTGGAGGGAGAATTTCACAATGGTGCTTGCCAGCACCAGTGTCCACATGGTAGGAGCTTCCAAAAATGGCTGCTTCCAGTGTCTATATTCCCAGGGTGAGTTACACTTGCCTTCTGCCTCTCTGGGAGACTCTGATCCAGGGTCCTCTCAAATTACTGCTTCTGCTCTGGGCCCCTGATCATGTGAGATTTTGTGTGTGTACTTCAAAAGTGAAGTGTCTATTTCCTCCAGCCCTCTGGGACTCCTAAAATTATTCCCCACTGGCCTTCACAGCCAAATGCTTTGGGGACTCATGTTCCCAGTGCAGGACACCCAGGCTGGGGAGCCCAGACCTCTCACTCCTTTGGAAGAACCTCTGCAATATGATTATTCTCCAGTTTGTGGGTCTCCTACCCAGGAGTATGGGACTTGACTATATTGCAAGTCTGCCCCTCCTACCCATCATGTTATGGTTCCTTCTTTGTAGAACATCTTTTTTGGTTAGTTCAGGTCTTTTTCATCAGTGGTTGTTCTGCAGATATTTGTGATTTTGGTGTACTTGTGAGAGGAGGTAAACTATGGTCTTTCTACTCTGCCATTTTGGCCCATCTCTATTAGTTCTAATAGTTTTTCTGTAGAAACTTTAGTATTCTCTATATAGAGCATCATGTCATCACAAATAGTGACAGTTTTACCTTTTCCCTTCCAATTTGGATATCTTTTATTTCTTTTTCCTGTACGATTGCTGTGGCTAGAACTTCCAGTAACATGTTGAGAAGTGGTGAGAGTGCACATCCCTGTCTTGTTCTTGAATTTAGCAGAAGGATTTCAGCTTTTCACCAATGAGCATTATGTTGACTGTGGGATTATTGTAAATGACTTTATTAGGTAATGATATGTTCCCTCTATACCCACTTTGATGAGAATTTTTTTATGAATGGATGTTGAATTTTATCAAATGATTTTTCTGCATCTAATGAGATGATCGTGGTTTCTGGTTATGTTAATGTCGTGTATTACATTGATTTGCATGTGTTGAACTATCTTTATGACCTTGGAATGAATCCAACTTGGTCATGGTGTATTATCCTTTTTACATATTGCTGGATTCAGTATGCTAATATTTTGTTGAGGATTTTGCATCTATATTCATCAAAGAAGATATTGGCCTGTAATTTTCTTTTTTTTTAGCATCTTTGTCTGGTTTGGTATCAGGGTGATGATAGCCTCATATAACAAATCTCACAGTGTTCCCTCCTCTTCAATTTTTTGGAATAGTTTGAGAAAGTTAGGTATCAGTTCGTCTTTGTATGTTTGGTAGAATTCCCCAGTGAAGCCATCTCCAACAGTTTCTAGTTTTTAACTTTTATTCTTAAATTTTCCTTGTTCTATATTTGTCATCCACCATCACAGGTACCGCCAACAGCATCACCAAAGTGATTGGGCATAGAGGGAATTCCTTTAAAAAAAGATGCCTTACCACACTCTCTTAGAGGTTTTATAAGACCATCATGCTGTGAGTCAATTCAAATCAACTGGATATTTCATCTGCAAGAAAAGATGTAGGATCCTTGGGGACATCTTGTATAACATTGTTCAATACAACTATGAATAGATATATGTAATTTTTAATTTGGTTGCATTAAACTAAGGAAAAAACAGGTGAATTAATTTTACTATATTTACTTAACTCACTATTATCACTTCAATGTGAATCGGTATAAAATTACTAATGTGATATTTTTCACTTTATTCTTTCTTTTTTCAGAAAGTCTTAAAATCCAGTGTATATATTATACTTTTAATATCTCAGTTTGGACTAACTACATTTCAAGTTACCAACAGGTCGCTAGTGGCTACCATATTGAACAGCATAGATAAAGAGGTTCAGATCACATAATTATGAACTGTTTTTAAGTTAAACAGCTAATTGTTTAAATAACAAGTACTTTATTCAGGATATTTTTTATTTCCCTATGAGCAAACCAAAGAGTCAAACTCATTTTACTTTACTATATTCCGTATAGATAACTGATAAGAGAGTAGCAAGAAGCAAGACATTTAAAAAAATGATTGTTGAAAGATATTCCTAAGCTTTTATTTTAAAGTAAACATAAGTAATAAAATGAAATCTGAAATAACAGTTTATTTCTTAGCATTCACTTAAGTCAAGTGTTTGTTTGGGGCTAAAAAAATATGTGGCCTATATATAGGTGCTGTTTTTGTGTTATGAGACTGCTAAAAGCTGGTTTATCCTAACTTTCATTATTTAGCATTTTAATAGCTAAAAAAAAAAGACAAATAAATATTTTATAATCTTGTTAAAAGAACTTTGGGGATGTCCTCCCACAGCTGAGGCCTTGCCATCATATAATTCAAAAAAGAGTAAGGATAAATGACCACATTATCAAATGCTGAAATAATGGTGTATGTTAGAAATGTTGACAGATCTTTAATTGTAGCAGCACAGTGTGCTGCTCTATGTACCATACATCATTGATAAATAGGAATTTAGGATGCAGTTTTCTGCCTTGACCTTCAAGCTCCAACTGTGTTTTGACCATCAAGATTCTGTAAATAATGTAATTTACAATCTCTGAAAAGAGACTATGTGGACACAATAAACCATATATGTTACACGGGGAAAAGGGAGATATATAGTAGGCCTTATAGCCTCAAATTCAGTCAACCTTACACTCAAAATTCACTGATGTTAACACATCACTTTTTAGTCAGTGTTAAATAGCTAGTGTTTATGCTCAGGTCTTTTATTTATGATCCTATAACCCAGGTTCATTTTAGAGAACTTTAGATATGGCCTAGTGAGTCTTTAATATTTAGGTCTCAAAGGTTTGTTTCTCAGCAAACTTTTTTCTGACTATCATCACTGTAGGATGAACACCTGTGACCTACAAAAAAGTAAAAATTTTACCCTCCTGTTCCAGAAAGGGAAAGCTGAAACAGGCATAAGTTTATGTATAGTAATACTCTGAAGTCATGCTTCTAGAACACAGCAATCAAGCTAATTAATAAACTAAAATAGCATCTGCACAGTCAAATAATTGTCACAAAGGCCAACAGACTGTCTATTGAGGGAGACAGAATAATACTGAATAATTGAGGCAGCAGCTAGGCACAATGACACCAGGTAGAAGTTACCAATAAGAACAGAGGAATAAAAAAGGGAACTTACCAAAACACTGAACTACTCATTCAGTTTTCTAGTTTTCAGCAGCAAATCATCTATAGTTATTTAGTCATAGGGGCAAATGACTCTAATCTTTGAGGGCTTTGTTATATTAGGAGAGAATGCATAACTTTGATGACTTTCAATTGGCAAGAGAATGCTAAACATTGTTAAGGAGATTTTGAGAAAGGTAAACTGATACCTTTCAGAAAGCTTTTCTTGAGAAATGCCCTTCCATTGTTATCTCTTACAGACCAAACTCTTGACTAATTTATAAGACTCTACCTAGATCCTACCCAGCTGAAGAAGTAAAAAAATCCTCTCACTCCTCCTAGCTATAATTCTTGGGATATATTACTTTTAGCCTTATTTGACAGTTATTTTTGGAGATATTTTGTATCTGTATTAGATTATAAGGACAGAGGAAACACTAAATTACCGTAGTGGTTATAACAGCAGGAAGGGACTACTATCCCTAGGGCTGGGAAATGGCAAGGTTGGAACTATTAAAACTTAGAAGCTTGAAGGAGGTGTCCTACAAAGCTGAAACTCAGACCTCTGAATAAGGATTACTGCTTGGCTGTTGTTAGTATTGCTGAGCTCAGAGATGGGACCCTGTGAAACTGGGGCCCAGACCTATGAGGAAGGGATTCTAGTCAGCCGGTGCTGTTGTCTCTGATGAGTATTATGAGGTTGGTTTAGCTAATGTTGGAAAAAGAGCAAATCAGAATTACTTGCTACTACCAAGTGAACTGTCACTACCTGGGTGAAGAAGCATTGCAAGAGTGGCAATGACAGGAAAAGCAAGTAAAAACAGGAATAAAATGCAAATAGGAAGAAGCCTCTCTTCCTGCTCCAGGATTCCAGGTTTCCTTCAGTACTTTCCATGACAGAGTCTAGTGGGAAGTGAGCTGGCCAAGCAGAAATGTGGATTGTAGAGTCCCAACCCCAGGTTTAGATAATAGTTTACAGAATGGGATTTCAACTGAAAGACTAAAGCTTAATAATGGCACTTTTGTGAAAATAAAGCCGTTGTCTAATCCACACTCATATTCCTTACATTGTTTGGTGTAGTAGGTTGAGTGGTGACCCCAAAGATATGTCCATATCCTAATACCTGAGACCTGTAAATGTTACCTGATTTGTAAAAAGTGTCCTTGCAGATGTGGTTAAGGATGTTGATATAAGCAGATCATCCTGTATTACCTGGATGGGCCCTAAATTCATTCACAAGGGTCCTTATACGAGAGATATATTGGGAGATTACTTAAATACATGAAGAAGAGAAGAAGGCAGTGTGAAAACTGAGGTAGAGGTTGGGGTGATAGAGCCACATGGGCAGCCAGCAGAAGCTGCAAGAGGCACAGGGAATGGACTCTCCCCTAGAGCCTCTGGAGAGAGCGTGTGGCCCTGGTAACACCCTGATCTCGTACCTCTGGCACCCAGAACTTTGAGAGAACAAACTTCTGTTTTAAGACGAGTTTTTGGTAATTTATTACGACAGGCACAGGAAATTAATAAACTTAGCTTATGCCTTATATAGTGTCCCTCCATATCTGTGGGTTCTGCATCTGTAGACTCAACCAACCATGGATTATACTATTATATGCAAATATGTATGCATTTAACATAAGGGACTTGAGCATTCGTGAATGTTGGTATCCATGAGGGATCCTGGAACCAATCTCCCATGTATATCAAGGGATGACTGTATATAAATAGAGATACTAAAATTTATGAAATAAATTAATTAAATTGATAACCACAGAACTTGATTTACTTAATTAGATGAAGTTTCATTTATTTAGAAATTTTACAAATATGAAACACTAATAAGCTGAGGTAATTGAAATTTGACTAAACCTACTCTAAGTTGTATGCAAAATTAACCACTTAAAAGTTTGAAGAGGGCTTCCCTGGTGGCGCAGTGGTTGCGCGTCCGCCTGCCGATGCAGGGGAACCGGGTTCGCGCCCCGGTCTGGGAGGATCCCACGTGCCGCGGAGCAGCTGGGCCCGTGAGCCATGGCCGCTGGGCCTGCGCGTCCGGAGCCTGTGCTCCGCCACGGGAGAGGCCACAACAGGGGGAGGCCCGCATACCACAAAAAAAAAAAAAAAAAAAAAAAAGTTTGAAGAAATTTCACTTTATGGGTTATCAAAACTTCATTTGTGATTTATAGTAATAAGTATATAAAAGGGAAAGCAAACATTTTCCGAAATAAAATGAAAGTTATTCATCAACCTCCAGAAATTAATCTAGAAAAATGATTTCCTATATTTTTAATTCTTAATTTTCAATATCTGGAATGATTTTCTATTTATCCATGTGATATTCTGCTTTAGAAAGGAAAAACTGGCACTATAAATCAGATTTGAGAAGATGTCTACTATTTTTTCAGAACTTTCTATTTAATTTCATAGTTAACAGTTAAGAAAAGGAGAGAAGAATTGGGAACAAAGAGACTTTGCAGCAACTTGCAGAGAATATACTTAATATTTGGTGCATATATTATTTTCTTTCCTCCTAAACTTTTGTATCTGACAAGACTACATTTTATTGGCTTTGAATGATATTATGTAAAATTAGATTGAGATAGCATATCTTCCAGATTCCCTGGTGGAGCATATGTAAGCTTTGATTAGAAAATAAGACCTACTATGATTAGCAATAAAAAAAAATTGGAGACACTTTAACTGGCACATTTGAAAGCTGTTCCTTCCAAAAATATTTGGCTCTGCTTCCTCTCATTTCACATTATTGTATAAAGAGCAGATTACTATTTGCATGTAATTATTTCTGGATGAGAAAGAGAAGGCAAGGTGAATTTTTATTCTACATTAGTACCAGCCAAATATAACCAGGCAGATACAAACAGAATTTCTTCCCAATACTATTTAGCCATTTAAAGTGCTTACCAAAAGTAATCTTACCTTGTCAGTCATATTATTTGAGCTGAAATCAGCACAACCTCTATTAGAAAACAGAGAAACTCATCTGGTCCACATCATAATGGTTAAAATCCATTGCTCACATGAGAAGCCTGTAATTCTTGATTTCTCCCCTCTTCTTTACCCTCACATCTAATCCATTGACAAGTTCTATAGATTCTACCTCCAAAATGTTACAAATTCATCTTCTCTCCATTCATCCTTCTATCAATATGATCTCTGGTGATAAATTTTGTGTCAACTTGGCTAGGCTATGTTGCCCAGTTGTTTGGTCAAACACTAAATTATATGTTGTTCTGAAGGCACTTTGTATATGTAATTTAAATTTACAATCAGTTGACTTTAATTAAAGGATATTATTCTTGATATTGCAAATGGAATTCATCCAATCAGTTGAGGTCCTTAAAAGCAAAAACTGAGGTTTCATGGAGAAAAAGGAAGTCTGCTTCAAGACCATAGTATAGAAATCCATCCTGAGTTCCCAGCCTACTGCCAGCCTTACAAATTTCAGATTTAAGACCACAACGTCAACTTTTCCCTGATTTCCAGCCTTTCTGCCCTACAGATTTTGGACTTGCCAGCCTCCACAATCACAGGAACTGATTCTTTTAAATCTTTCTATCTATCTATCTATCTATCTATCTATCCTATCTATCTATCTATCTATCTATCATGAGCCATCCATCCTATAGGTTCTCTTTCTCTGGGGAACCCTGATACACTTAGATCATTAAACTATCACATCATTTTTTTTAATTTATTTTTTTGTAGTATAGTTGATTTATAATGTGTTAATTCTGCTGTACAGCAAAGTGATTCAGTTATACATATATATATACATATATATATTCTTTTTCACATTCTTTTCCATTATGGTTTATCATGGGATTTTTGAATATAGTTCCCTATGCTATATAGTAAGACCTTGTTGTTTATCCAGTCTATATATAATAGTTTACATCTGCTAATTCCGAACTCCCAATCCATCCCTCTCCCATTCCCCCTCCCTCTTGGCAACCACAAGTGTGTTCTCTATGTCTGTGAGCTTGTTTCTGTTTCGTAGGTAAGTTAATTTGTGTGATATTTTAGATTCCACCATATAAATGACATCATATGATATTTGTCTTTCTCTGTCTGACTTCACTTAGTATGATAATCTCTAGGTCCATCCATGTTGCTGCAAATGGCATTATTTCATTCTTTTTTATGGCTGAGTAACATTCCACTGTATATATGTACCACATCTTCTTTATCCATTCATCTGTTGATGGACATTTAGGTTGTTTCTATGTCTTGGCTATTGTGAATAGTGCTGCTGTGAATATAGGGGTGCATGTATCTTTTTGCAATCCAGTGGGATTGCTGGATTGTATGGTAGTTCTATTTTTAGTTGTTTGAGGAACCTCCGTACCATTTTCCATCACAGCTGCACCAATTTACATTTCCACCAACAGTGTAGGAGGGTTCCCTTTTCTCCACACCCTCTCCAGCATTTGTTATTTGTAGATATTCTAGTGATGGCCATTCTGACTGGTGTGAGGTGATACCTCATTGTAGTTTGGATTTGCATCTCTCTAATAATTAGTGATGTTGAGCATCTTTTCAATGTGCTGTTTGGCCATCTGTTTGTCTTCTTTGGAGAAATGTCTATGTCTTCTGCCCATTTTTCAATTGGGTTGTTTGTTTTTTGTTGTTGTTGAGTTGTATGAGCTGTTTGTATATTTTGGAAATTAAGCCCTTGTTGGTTTCATCATTTACAAATATTTTCTCCCAGTCCATAGGTTGTCTTTTCATTTTTTTTTCTTTGCTGTACAAAAGCTTGTAAGTTTGATTAGGTCCCATTTGTTTATTTTGCCTTTATTTCTATTGTCTTGGGAGAATGACCTAAGAAAATATTGGTACAATTTATATCAGAGAATGTTTTGCTTATGTTCTCTTCTAGGAGTTTTATATTGTCATGTCCTATATTTAAGTCTTTAAGCCATTTTGAGTTTATTTTTGTATCACATCATTTTTAATCTCTTCACTTCTTTCATTACCTCTACAATTCCTTCTCCACATTGCAGTCAAGGATGGATGGATGAATAGATGGATGGTTGAATTGTTACCCTGTGCTTAGAATCAGATTTAAAATGTACTGAAAATAACATCTAACCCCCTTCTTCATGATTCTAGGCCCTTGTCTAATTCTAATCTCAACCCATATTGCTCTCCCCCAATCAATTTGGACACCTTAAAAGAAAAAGTCCTGTTTCTTTACTTCTACACACTTATAAAATTTGTAATTACATATTTATTTCATTGTTTGCTTATTCTCTTTCTCCCCACTAAAGGGTAAAGTCCACAAGGTAAGGTCAATATTTACATTTTTGAGCACTATATTCTGAGTACCTCGCATAGTTCTGGCATTTGGTAGACACTAAGTATTTGCTGAATTAATTAATGTAATGTAATCAGTAGTAATCCTAGATAAGTATTTTGAAAAAGTGGCACTGACTTCTAACTCACAGATAAGAAAAACAGTAAAACGAATACAAAAATCAAAGGAAATACAAGAAACAAAGTATCACCCAACCCATAGGCATGAGTCCTACAACCAAGGTCTGAGTAGTGGCAAAGGATTAAATAACTATTTTTCATGAGATAATATATATTCTGCTTTTGCTTCTCTTTACTGGGTTGAGATAGGATTA
The DNA here is from genome assembly GCF_002837175.3 of Physeter macrocephalus. NCBI lineage: Eukaryota > Metazoa > Chordata > Mammalia > Artiodactyla > Physeteridae > Physeter > Physeter macrocephalus. Next base: position 69,211,068 of record NC_041214.2, on the reverse strand, counting down.
TTTTATTCACCTTGACTTTTTTTAAAATCTCCTTTTTATCTTCTGTCTGTGAGGCTACTACAAATGTGGTCATGAATTTAATTTAAAAATAAAATTCAGAAAGGCTGCAACTAGGTTTTATTACTTACTAATTTGTGGCATTTACCATCTCTGGGAACTTTGGGGAAAAATTTAATTTTTCTGAACTTTAGAGCCCTTATCCGAAAAATGGGGAAAATATCTACCTGGATGAGTGACTGACAGATTAGTAAAAATGTATACAGTGCACCACGGAAAAAACTGAATCTTCCATAAATACTCTTGGAGAGAATGTCAGAGTAAAAGAGAAAGGGTTTTAAAGCCAGAAAGCCCTGGGTAAAACTCCCAGCTCCAACAATTATTATGTGCGTTGTTTTGAAGATCAGAGATAGGCACCAAGTGTATTAAATGCCTGACACATGATTAGTATTTTAATTTTTAAAATTCTTATAGGCAGTATCCTTGAGTCTTTAATCTTTGCTTGACAGAAAAATGTATTATAAATTGAACACTCCCAATAAAACCTGGGCTATACCTCCACCATGGCCATCACCACCAATTGCAGTATAATGTAGATCCCAGCTCATTTAAGATCTAGAGAGAACAGCATAAAGGACCAAGTTGATTTTTCTGAATAAAGGGGTCAGCAAATACTTTCAAAGCACAGAAAAGGGTACACAAGTTAAATCAATCATCACAGGATTTGGAAGGCAGAAGAGGACATGAAACTGTACTTTCTAACAGTGGTGGCAGGCAGGCAGGTAGGTGGATGGCAGACATAAGATTCACAGAGTTTCCCAGAGTGCTCCTAAAATTGCCTGCTTGAAAGCTGCAAGCATCTGGACTGTTACTGAAGGATTTCTTTCAGTTCTGGTAATTCTTGATTTCATAAATAACAAAGGAAACTTCCTTCATCTTTACATCTGCAAAACTTCCAATGAACATGCAAACATCAAATTCTCTCTATTCAGACTATTCCTACTTTGAATACCTTTATTGCCTTCTAGTTTTCTCAGTGAAACTTTTCTAATAAAGATAGATTTGAAGGAAATACTAGAACCCCAACATATGTAATTTGAGGGTTTGTTGTATTGTCTAGTTAGGGTTACATCAATTATATATTAAACTATATATTATATCTTGTTCTAATTAGAGACTCTAGGGTGAGGAATTCTCATTTCATCCTTATAAATCTTTATAAATTTTCAAGTTGACCTAATCTCAGTATGGTTGTATATTCACAGCCCTTCCCTTTTTTTTTTTTTTTTTTCATCAGTTAAAAATGTTGTAGCCTTGCAATCTTAGTAAGTCAACTGGATAAGAAGAACACTAAAAGTAATGGGTGGCAAAATCATGGAGGCCCTTGAGGTGACCATGGGGAAGGAGGGACATCTGTGTCCCTTTCCTCCTCAACTAGAGTAACTTATGTAAGCTTTCCTCTGAACAAAAGATTCCACTGGGGTTGGGTTCGGACTAAATATGTGCTTTACAGAATCATGTCTATAGGGTCTCACTTTTTTCTATATGTGCCTCTCAATATGCTATACCTGCTCCATATTTTGTGTGTATGTGTGGTATAAAGATCTACCTACTTACCATAAGAAGAAAATGTTTCTACTTAAAATCTAGTTATTGGCAAAAACAAAATAATTCCTGAGCATTTGACCTACTAAACATATGATCTATACAGCAATCAGGTACTGATATTTTAGTTTTGTTATGTAGTGAAATAAAATGTTTAGTGTTACAGTAGGTACAAAGAAAGTGTTAGCCATGATCCTCTCTCTTAAGTCTCCTTGAGTCATATTAAATCAGCAAGATATTTAGACATATGGAATGATAAAATACGTTGTACAGATGATAGATAAAATAGGTGATAAGGTAAAGGAGAGAGAAACAAACAAGTGCTAAAATGTTTAACATGGTTTCATGGAGAATCTAGATTTTGTTATTTTTTCCCTCATTGAAATAATTATTTCAAAAATTATTTTATTATTTATTATTTATTTATTTAAATAAATTTATTTATTTATTTTTGGCTGCTTTGGGTCTTCGTTGCTGCACAAGTACTTTCTCTAATTGCAGTGAGTGGGGGCTACTCTTTGTTGTGGTGCGTAGGCTTCTCATTGCGGTGGCCACTCATTGCAGAGCACAGGCTCTAGGCATGTGGGCTTCAGTAGTTGTGGCACATGGGCTCAGTAGTTGTGGCTCGCAGGCTCTAGAGTGCAGGATCAGTAGTTGTGGCGCATGGGGCTTAGTTGCTCCGCGGCATGTGGGATCTTCCTGGACCAGGGCTCAAACCATGGGGAATCCCCTGCATTGGCAGGCAGATTCTTAACCACTGCACCACCAGGGAAGTCCCAAAAATTGTTTTTAAAAGAAATCAGAATCATGTCATAAATACTTCCTCAACTAATATTTCCATTATCTTAGAGATCTGCCCATTTATTTTTTTTTTACTTAATTGATTAAAATAATGAATGTCACGGAAGTTTAAGTGACTTGTAGGATTACGTGATCAGTAGCTCTTTTAGATCAAAACCCATATCTCTAAATTCCCATTCTAGTGATTCCTCCTCTATACTATACTGTTGTTTATGTAAAAACATTTCTAACTATGATATATGAGATTTAGCAGACAAAAATCCCTCTTCTTTTAATTGTATCTAAGATTTATGGAAACATGAAAGGGTAGGCAACATTTTGGGACAAGATAATTTTATTAATTCAGGACAATAGGGCCTATCTTTTTTTTCCAGAAGTAGGGATAAATCTGGTGCCTAACAAACGTGCTTTGACAACCATTAGGGTTAGCAGGTATAATTCTGCAAATGTTGAACAAATGAAACTTAAGTCTTTATGAAAATTGAATTTATTTCATATGAGGCTACAATTGCACCAAAATCTAACTAAATTTATTGGTGACTTCTGAGCAGACCAGGGATAATTTGGATCAAACATAAGCAGTACTGTCTAGTAGAAGGAGCAACGCTTTTAGATGAAAAAAAGCCAGCCTCAAAATCTTTTTTCTGCCACACATTAACCTTTCCTAAGCTTCAGTTTCCTTAACACATTTTTGACTGGAGATGTATTAAGGCCGCAGCCATTGATTTCTGCAAAAATCCCCAGGTCAGTAATGTGTTAACTGTGTAAAGGGGATAATAAGACCAATCTTGCAATTTTGTTAGATGGATTAGAGATAATATATGAAAATGTACAGCATAGTGCCTGGTACAAGGTAAATCCTCTTCTGTGAAAAGTACTGCTACTACTATTAGTCTTAACATTATTAAGTACACCATAAAGTTACAAATCACCCTCAGACTGGCAATGTGTCTTGACTTTTAAATATGACAACAGTAAATTTTTCTCACTTTAGATGGAAAGAAACCTCAAACCTGAAAGAGATATTTTTTATAAAATCCAAACAGTTGGACACACATGGATTTCTATTTTGATATTAGCAGATCTCAGACTAATTAGCCTGATAAAGTGGTCGTTGTCAACTGAAATTTTTTAAACAAGTGTTTCAATGTCTAATCAAATTGCAGGGAATGTTATCTGTCACAATGGGATATGCTCTTTGTTTTAATAATAACAAAATAAGCTATTGAAAAAAAAGGCTGGAATTTCAGTATATTAATTTGGTTTCTTTTAAAATTTGGTAGTCCTTTTTTTTTTTTGCTCCTTGTAGTAGAAACTTTAAAAATATGAAAGGGATACATAATTACAAAGCTAGTACATATATTTATTCATAAAAGGGTAAGAGGGGATGTATATAATGATCAGCATTATAATAATTTTGCATATGAGCCAGGTCTTCAACCCTCTTTTAGAAATTTTACATTGTGTAGATTATCAAACTCTGTATTCATACATAGATTCTTTTGTGCAAGTAGCCACTATTAAAAATATTTTAAAAGCATTATGGTAATTCTTAATCACTAGTTATTTTTTTCATAGTCTAAAGAAAGGCGTTGCTGATAGAATTAATGACAAGAGAAACAATGGTGGGATTTTTAGCGCCATTCAGACCACCCACACCTCACTGAAAGAAAAAGTACAACCGGAACAAAGTAGTTATTATCCCAATCAAACACTGAACATGAGGCTCTGTTAGTACTTATATAACTAACTCTAATTTAAACACCATGAAAACTGTATAATGAGATCAGTGTTATTCTGAAATGTTTTTGGGGGTTTTGGGTCTCGACATCTTAAAATTCTTAAAATCAACTGTATGTACGGAGTAGCTGGAAACCTGACCATAGAGTCACTGAGAAATGTGTTTTTCAATAGTTTTGTCTAATGTCACTGATTGCCTAAGTGTAAACCAGTTCTAATATTTTTCAAAAGCAGTTTGGGGAGCTTATGTGTTTGAAAAGTACTTTTAATGGATTACTTGCTCTGTTTACTCTTGGCTCAAGGCAGCAGCATCTTGACATTTACATTGCTATTTTCCTGCTTTCAGGGATGCTAACAAAATATTGTCTTGGCATGGATTGGCTCGAAACTGTCCTCTGAACTTTCCACAAGGCCATTCCAGCTATCTTGGAAAGGACATCCTTTATTATGAACCTGCTTTCTTAAGGACATGAAGCCAGAGACCCGCACACATGCACACACTGTCATTCAAATTACAAATGGGTGTGTTCCCAAAACTCCCGATTAAAGCCATTGTTTGGCACACAGAAGCATCTTCTCAAAGCAGTATTAAAAACGTAGTTGCTTAGATAGCCCCTAACAGACTGTTTAACCATGGTGTAGCTGAAATACCATGTATTTATTTAGAAAGAACAACAGGACAGTACTGCAGCATAACCAATAGTTTTGTTTTAAAGATAATAATTAGCCTTTAATTTATTTTGAATGGTGGTTCTTGAGGATGTTCACTTTCCCAGTCTCATTTCTACTTAGCAGCCAGCATTAAACATTCGCTCATGTTGGCTTCCTTCTCAGTTCCCCACCCCCTCAAATCAAAACCACTGCAAGACAAACGCAATGGGTGAATTTCTAATTCTCCTCCCCAGAGCCACACCAAATTTCCTATCCTTTGGTAAAATTACCTGATAACCCCACCTAACCCCAGTTAGTAGTGCAGCAGTGTGTGTGTGTGTGTGTGTGTGTGTGTGTGTGTGTGTGTGTGTGCGTGTAACCATAATGGGGAGGGAGGGAGGGAAACCTTTATTAGCTTTACTATTTAACTGCTGTCTCTTTATATGTGCAGAGAGACTAAACATGGGATTTTATACAGATGATTTATTCCAGTGTATGAATGTATGGTCGTGTTGCTATATTTTGCACTCATATATTGGAGTTGCCTATAAATAGAAAACCTTTGCCAATCATGTTTTTGATGAGAGCAATGTTAATATCCCATGATTTTCTACTGGTACACTAAAAGTTTAAAATCAAAGATCTTGCTATGTCTCAGCAGTTTAATCCAGACACTTTAAATGAAGAAGATGGCAATAATCAGCGCTCTCCCATTTTTAAGACTTTCTACACTGGTATAGGGGCACTTGAAGAAAGGAGATAGAGTTACAACAACAGCCCTTAGGACTCATGCCCTTAAGCATAGCAACAATCAGTGACAAGACCAGGATTTTGCTGAAATTTGCTAAAATATGCTAGGAAGAATGCATATTCATAACCTATTAAATTTCAAGCATGAAACGGTTGGTGCCAAAATCTGAAATGTGGTCCAAAGTTCAAAACTTAAAATGTGAGAGAATCTGTCTCAGAAAACTATGATGTTTGCCATGGAGTTTCCTGAACACTTAAAGAAAATGGTTTGAGGAAAGGCTTTCCTACTGGAAAAGGTTTGTCATTTAGAGTGCCCACATTTATTTCAGAATATAATGCTATTTAAATATTATAATGACTCTTTTTTAAAAACTGCACATTTAATTCCATTTACCTCCAACATTTTATTTTCTATGGGATGTTGCAACCACTCAATAGGCAGGCTTTTAGCAAATGTATAAGGGAAAGGATTGTATACTGAAAATTTAAAATGAAGGAAATGGGTCACTGCAGTGACCCTGGGGAAAAAGAACTCGTGTCACTGGATTTTAAAATATATCTTCCTTGCTTAAGAGAGGTGTGGGGAAGCAGCTTTGACATCTACAACATTATCAGAGGCTAAGTAAAAACAGCAGAATGGTATACAAATGTTACTTTTATTTTGTAATATTTGTATGGGATTCTATAGCTTATAAATTATCTTCTCACATTTTATCCTCACGTTATCAAACTTTATGCTAATATCTTTTCTAAATTTATTGCCATATTAATAGTCCTTTGAGGGTTTCTATTCTACAGATGAGAAACTGACTCTGAGTTGCTAATTAGCTTGCTCCAAGACAAGTCAGTAGTAAAAGACTAGTGTTCATATTCAAACCCCCTTCCCACTTTTACAAATCCAAGATCCAGTGGTCTTCCTACAATAGTATTGTCACATGGTGTTCTTAATTCAGAAAGCTATTCTACTATTGACCAGTGACCTGCTGAGAGTAAAAGGCAATATTAAAAGCAAATGAAAAAAAAATTTATTTTATATTGGACCATAGTTGATTAACAATGTGTGTTAATTTCAGGTGTACAGCAAAGTGATTCAGTTATACATACACATGTATCTAGTCTTTTTCAAGTTATTTTCCCATTTAGGTTATTACAGAATATTGAGCAGAGTTCCCTGTGCTATACAGTAGGTCCTTGTTGGTTATCTGTTTTAAATATAGCAGTGTATATCTGTCAATTCCAAATTCCCAATCTATCACTTCCCACCACCTTTCTACCCTGGTAACCATAAGTTCTTTCTCTAAGTTTGTGAGTCTGTTTCTGTTTTGTAAATAAGTACATTTTTACTTATTTTTACTTTTTTTTAGATTCTGTGTATATGTGGCATCATGATATTTGTCTTTCTCTGTCTGACTTACTTCAGTTAGTATGATAATCTCCAGGTCCATCCGTGTGGCTGCAAATGGCATTATTTCATTCTTTTAAATGGCTGAGTAATATTCCATCATATATATATATATACCTCATCTTCTTTATCTATTCCCCTGTTGATGGATATTTAGGTTGCTTCCATGCCTTGGCTATTGTAAATAGTGCTGCAATGAACACTGTGGTACATGTATCCTTCCGAAACGTGGTTTTCTCCAGATATATGCCCAGGAGTGGGATTGCTGGATCATATGGTAGCTCTATTTTTAGTTTTTTAAGGAACTTCCATAATGTTCTCCCTAGTGGCTGTACCAAGTTACATTCCCAGTAACAGTGTAGGAGGGTTCCCTTTTCTTCATACCCTCTCCACATTTATTTTTATAGATTTTTGATGATGGCATTCTCACTGGTGTGAGGTGAAACCTCATTGTCGTCTTGATTTGCATTTCTCTAACAATTAGCAATGTGAGTATATTTTCATGTGCCTCTTGGCCATCTGTATCTCTTCTTTGGAGAAGTGTCTCTTTAGGTCTTCTGTACAGTTTTTGATTGGGTTATTTTTGTTGTTGAGCTGTATGAGCTGTTTGTATATTTTGGAAATTAAGCCCTTGCTGGTCAAGAAATGCAACAGATTTTGTGTGTTAATTTCATATCCTGCAACTTTACTAAATTCATTGATGAGCTCTAGTAGTTTTTGGGTAGCATCTTTAGGATTGTCTATGTATAGTATCGTGTCATCTGCAAAAAGTGACAGTTTTACTTCTTTTCCAGTTTGGATTCCGTTTATTTCTTTTTCTTCTCTGATTGCCGTGGCTAGGACTTCCAAAACTATGTTGAATAAAAGTCGCAAGAGCAGACATCCTTGTCTTGTTCCTGATCTTATAGGGAATGTGTTCAGCTTTCCACTGTTGAGTATGATGTTAGCTATAGGTTTGTCATATATAGCCTTTATTATGTTGAGCTATGTTCCCTCTATGCCTACTTTCTGGAGAGTTTTTATCATAAGTGGGTGTAGAATTCTGTCAAAAGGTTTTTTCTTCATCCACTGAGATGATCATATTGTTTTTATTCTTCAATTTGTTGAGGTGGTGTATCACACTGATTAATTTACAGATATTGAAAAAGGCTTGCATTTCTGGGATAAATCCCACATGATCATGTAGTATGATCCTTTTAATGTATTGTTGGATTCAGTTTGCTAGTATTTTGTTGAGGATTTTTATGTCTATGTTCATCAGTGATATTGGCCCTGTAATTGCCTTTTTTTGTGGTATCTTTGTCTGGTTTCGGTATCGAGGTGATGGTGGCCTTATAGAATCAGTTTGGGAGTGTTCCTTCCTCTGTGATTTTTTGGAATAGTTTAAGGAGGATAGATGTTAACTCTTCTTCAATGTTTGATAAAATTTGCCTGTGAAGCCATCTAGTCCTGGACTTTTGTTTGTTGAGAGTTTTTTAATCACAGTTTCATTATTTGTAATTGGTCTGTTCATATTTTCTACTTCTTCCTGGCTTAGTCTTGGGAGATTGTACCTTTCTAAGAATTTGTCAATATCTTCTATGTTGTCCATTTTATTGGCATAGAGCTGCTTGTGGTAGTCTCTCATGAGCCTTTGTATTTCTGTGCTGTTCGTTGTAACTTCTCCTTGTTCATTTTCATTTATTTCTGATCTGATCTTTATGATTTCTTTCCTTCTACTAACTTTGGGTTTTGTTTGTTCTTCTTTTCTAGTTGCTTTAGGTGTAAAGTTAGTTTGGTGGTTTATTTGCGATTTTTCTTATTTCCTGAGGTAAGATTGTATTGCTATAAACTTCCCTCTTAGAACTGCTTTTGCTGCAACCCTTGGGTTTGGGATCATCGTGCTTTCATTTTCATTTGTCTCTAAGTATTTTGATTTGAATCCTCTCCCTTTTTTTCTTGATGAGTCTGGCTAAAGGTTTATCGATTTTGTTTATCATTTCAAAGTACCAGCTTTTAGTTTCATTGATCTTTTCTATTGTTTTCTTTGTCACTACTGCATTTATTTCTGCTCTGATCTTTATGATTTCTTTCCTTCTACTAACTCTGGGTTTTGTTTGTTCTTCTTTTCTAGTTGCTTTAGGTGTAAAGTTAGTTTGGTGGTTTATTTGCGATTTTTCTTATTTCCTGAGGTAAGATTGTATTGCTATAAACTTCCCTCTTAGAACTGCTTTTGCTGCAACCCTTGGGTTTGGGATCATCGTGCTTTCATTTTCATTTGTCTCTAAGTATTTTTTGATTTCTTCAGTGATCCATTGGTTGTTTAATAGCATATTGTTTAGCCTCCACATGTTTGTGGTTTTTACAGTTTTTTTTTCTGGTAGTTGCTTTCTAATCTCGTAGCTTTGTGGTCAGAAAAGATGCTTCATATGATTTCAGTTTTCTAAAATTTACCAAGGCTCACTTTGTGGGCCAGCTCTTGATTAGTCCTGGAGAATGTTCCATGTGCACTTGAGAAGAATGTGTATTCTGCTGCTTTTGGATGGAATGCTCTATGAATATCAATTAAGTCCATCTGGACTAATGTGTCATTCAAGGCCTATGTTTCCTTATTGATTTTCTGTCTGGATGATCTGTCCATTGATGAAAAGTAGGGTGCTAATGTCCCCCACTATTATTGTGTTACTGTCGATTTATCTTTGTATGGCTGCTTGGAGAATCTCAATATATAAGGTAAATACTATGTTGGGTGCATATATATTAACAATTTTTATATCTTTTTCTTAGATTGATACCTTGATCATCATGTAGTGTCCTGCTTTGTGTCTTGTAACAGTCTTTATGTTAAAACCTGTTTTTTCTGATATGAGCATTGCTATTCCAGCTTTCTTTTTGTTACCACGTGCATGGAATACGTTTTTCCATCCCCTCACTTTCAGTCTGTATGTGTCCCTAAGTCTGAAGTGGGTCTCTTGTAGACAGCATATATACAAGTCTTGTTTTTGCATCCATTCAGCTAGTCTAGTCTTGGTTGGAGCATTTAATCCATTTACTTTTAAGGTAATTATTGATATGTATGTTCTTATTGCCATTTTGTTAATTGTTTTGGATAGGCTTTTATAAGTGTTTTTTCTTCCCTTCCTCTTTTTTTTCTCATGTGATTTGATGACTAACTTTAGTGTTGTGTTTGGATTCCTTTTTCTTTTGTATGTATGTATCTATTGTAGATTTTTGGCTTACAGTTACCATGAGGTTTTGATACAGAAGTCTATATATAAACAAGATTGTTTTTAGTTGCTGGTCTTTTAATTTCAAATGTATTTCCAGTGTCCCAAATTTGTGGTCTCCTCTTTGTACAACTGCTTGTTTTGATAGCATATTTGTGTGCAGATGATTTCCTACCTTACAGTACACTGTATGTTTGCCTTTACTAGTGAGCTTTTCCATTTACAATTTTCTTGGTTCTAGTTGTGTCCTTTTCTTTTCTCCCTAGAGAAATTCCTTTAGCATTTGTTGCAAAGCTGGTCTGTTAGTGCTGAATTCTCTTAGCTTTTGCTTGTCTGTAAAGGTTTTGATTTCTCCTTCAAAACTGAATGAAAGCCTTGCTCAGCAGAGTATTCTTTCTTGCAGCTTCTTCCCTTCCAACACTTTAAATATATCGTGCCACTCCCTGCTGGCCTGCAGAGTTTCTGCTGAGAATATTATAGGAATTCCCTTGTATGTTATTTGTTGCTTTTCATATTTTTCCTTTGTCTTTAACTTTTGTCAGTTTGATTACTATGTATCTAGGCATGTTCCTCCTTGGGTTTATCCTGCCTGGGACTCCATGCGCTTCCTGGACTTCAGTGACTGTTTCCTTTCCCATGTTGCGGAAGTTTTTAGCTATTATATCTTCAAATATTTTCTCAGATCTTTTCTCTCTCTCTCCTCCTTCTGGAACCCCTATACTGAGAATGTTGGTGCATTTAATGCACCTGCCTCTGAGGAGACACTCTGATACTAGCAAGTAGGTCTGGTCCAGGCTCTTGTGAGGTCACTGCTTTTTTCCTTGGGTCCTGGTGTGCAGAAGACTCCTCTGTATGCACCCTCCAAGAGTGGAGTTTCTCTTTCTCCCAGTCCTGTGGAATTCATGCAATCAAACCCCACTGGCCTTCATAGCCAGATTCTCTGGGAGCTCCTCCTCCCATTGCCAGACCCCCAGGCTGGGGAGCCTGACATGAGGCTCAGAACTTTCAATCCTGTGGGAGAACTCTGTGGTATAATTATTTTCCAGTTTGTGGGGTCACCCACCTGGTGGGTATGGGATTTTATTTTATTGTGATTAAGCCCCTCCTACCATCTCGTGTGGCTTCTTCTTTCTTTGTCTGTCTTTGGATGTAGGGTATCTTTTTTGGTAGGTTCCACCTGTTTTGTTTTTTTTTTTGATTGTTTGTTTTTCAGCAGTTTTAGTTGTGATTTTCACGTTTTCATAAGAAGAGGGGAGCTCATGTCTTTCTATTCTTCCATCTTATCTCTGTCCATGGTAGAGGTATTCTAAATCACTCGAGGAGCTGAGAAAAATCCCCTGAGGGCTGTGGCAGGGGAAGAGGAAGAGGAAGAGTAACCATCAGGAAACCCTTCCAGGATCTTCTCTATCACAAAGGCCTATTCTCCAGAGGAAAGATTTTGTCAAAGAGCAATACTGCAATATTATCCCAGCTTGGGGAGGGGAATTTCACCCCTCTCCAGCCTTCCTGTTTCACCATATGATCAGCAATTCCACTCCTAAGTCTTAACCCAAGAAAAAATCTAAAATCAAATTGTATGGCAAAAGAGGAAAGGCAATTCAATGAGAAAGAATAGCCTTTTTGACAAATGGTGCCAGCACAAGACATCCACATGCAAAAATAATGAATCTAGACAGTGACCTTATACCTTTCACAAAAATTAACGGGAAATGGATCAGTGAACTAAATATAAAACACCAAACTATAAAACACCTAGAAGACAACATAGGAGAAAAATCTAGGTGACCTTGGGTTTGATGGATTTTTAGATACAAAACACCAAAAGCACAATCCATGAAAAAAAAATTGATAAGTTGGATTTAATTAAATTAAAACTTCTGCTCTACAATAGGTATGCTTAAGAAAATATTTGCAATATTCATATCTGATAAAGGATTGGCATCCGAAATATAAAAAGAGCTCTTAAAACTCAATAATAAGGAAACAATTCAATTTAAAAGATAGGGAAAAGATCTGAACAAACAAACACCTCACCAAAGAAGATATACAGATAAAAAGTAAGTACATAAAGTGATGTTCAACATCATATGTCATTAGAGAGAGAATTGCAAATTAAAAAATGATATAACAATACTGACAAGAGCAAATGCTGACAAGGATGTGGAGCAACCAAAAACCTTATTTATTGCTAGTGGGATTGCAAAATGGTATAGCCATTTTGGGAGTTTGGCAGTTTCTTTCAAAACTGTACATAGGCTTATCATATGATCCAGCAGTTGTGCTCCTTGGTATTTATCCAAATGAATTGAAAATGTACATCCACACAAGAACCTGCCCACAAATCTATGTAAAAACTTTGTTCATAATTGTGCAAATTTGAAAGCAACTAAAATGTCTTTCAATAGGTGAATGGATAAACAAACTGGTACATCTGTGCAATGGAATGTTGTTCAGTGATAAAAAGAAATTAATATGGAGGAAACAATTTCATATTGCTAAGTGATGAGGCCCACATGAAAAGGTTATATGCTGTGTGATTCAAACTGTATGACATTCTAGAAAAGGCAAAACTGTGGACATAGTAAAAAGGCCAGAGGCTCAGGGAGGAGAGAGGGAAAGATGGATAAGTGGAGCACAGATTTCTTAGGGCAGTGATACTGAAATGGTGGATACATGCTATTATACACTTGTCAAAAATCCATAGAATGTAAAAAACAAAAAGTAAACCCTAGCATAAACTGTGGACTCTTTAGTTAATAATGCATCAATATTGGCTCATCAACTATAACAAACATACTAAGCTAATGTAAGATGTTAATAATAGGGGAACTATGTGTTGAGAGATGAGGGGACTGTGTGTGTGTATGTGTGTGTGTGAAGGGTTATATGAGAACTCTCTGTGCTTTCTACTCAATTTTTCTCTAAACCTAAAATATTTTTTACAAATTTATATTTTAGTGGAGAATGCGTAGGTCACTGGGTCATACTGCTTACTCTTCCTTTGCACAGTAATAACTATAGGGAGTTAAAACGAAGCCAACAACAAAACACAGATGCCACAAGATCTCATCTGCAGATATGCCAGTCCCTTGGAAGCAGTAGAGTAGTACATATTAGAATCATAGTAAAGGAAGGAGGGAGAGAGAAAATTCAGAATACTTAAGGAAATATTGATACATAAGCCCCTCCCTACTCAGGGGCAACGATTTAGAGTTTACACTGCTGGATTTTGATAGTAGTAATATTTTTGCAGTGTTTTGTAGTTTTCAACACATTTTCACTTTCACTATCACTATCATAAATAGTCCCTGATCATATATATCATTGCATCTGCTCTCCCCTGCCTACTAAGCTCAGTACATCTGGAGCCCTTTGCAGCTTTTCATTACACCATTGCAGTCTATCATTGTGCTCTTTCTTGGTCCCCTCCCTCAGGATTAGAAGAATCTCCCTTGACTGTAGAGGTTGTGAAGCTTAATGCAGTGGATATGCATTGAATCCGATTTTTAGAGCTAGAAGGGACTTTAGATAGAAATTTTTGTCAACAGATTATCATACAATTACATGGAAAACCAGAGATACTGAGTGCCTTAACCAACTGGCTGGAGAAATGGGCAGAGAAGAGACTCTTTCCACTACCAAACCATGCTTGATTTGCCTAGCTCCATGTGAACCCTAAAAAGAAAAAAACCCAAAATAATATTTGAACCTCTTGTTTGCTAAATTCTTCAATTCTTCCTTAATACCATCTCCCAAATTTGCTCTTTGCTCTTCGTTCCTGACTCCAATGTGCCAAATCATGTTCTCAGCATTCCATGCCATTTTTACACCTGTAGTCTCCCTGACTTCCCAACTCCAGGGCACCCTATCTGGAGCACCAGGTAAATCTAACACAAATTTCTTCATGGCTTCTTTTGTGTAACAAATAACGAAATTCCAAACCTTTCAACAGAGCACTCATGGGACTCTGTAACTTGATTCCTTCCTACCTCGCCATAATCATTAACTAAATAACCATTCAAACAACTCCACTTCCTGTGCTTCACTCCTCAGCACACCACACACAATCTCTACTTTTTGTCTCTCTTCACACTATCCTCCCCTAGTAATGCTCCCTGCCTTAGTCAGTTTGGGCTGCTACAACGGAATGCGATAGACTGAGTGACTGACTTATAAACAACACAAATTTATTTCTCACAGTTCTATAGGGTGGGAAGTCCAAGATTAAGGTGCAGGCAGATTATATGTCTGGTGAAGGCTTGCTTCATGGTCTATAGATGGCTCTGTCCTCACATGGCAGTAGGGATGAGGGAGCTCTCAGGGGTCTCTTTTATAAGAGTGCTAATCCCATTAATGAGGGTTCTGCCCTCATGACCTAATTATCTCCCAAAGGTCCCACCTCCAAATATCATCACTAGATCTCAAAATACGAATTTTGGGAGGACACAAACATTCAGTCTATATAGCACTCCCTAATTTACTGGGCATCCTACCATTCCCTCAAGCCCAGATAAATTTCTCCCTTTTCCTATAAATTCTTTTTTGAATGCCACAAGGTAATAATTTCTCTTTTCACTAAATCCCAATAGCACTTCTTACCTGTAGCATTCATTGGGCACTTTGCATAAGTGTTCTGGAAATTTATTTGAATTATGATTTATATATTATACCTTTTGAGTTAGTTAGGCTAAATTCATTGAAGGTAGGGATCTTATCTTATATTGCCAGTTTCCATCAGTATGCTGGCACAGAGCAGTGTTCAATGAGGATTTATTTATGAGAATGAGAGACAGTTTTAGATGTAATATCATAGGACTTGAAGTCTTTGAATTTTCTGATGCCAGATAATGGGAAAAATTCTTTCACATATTCCAAAAATAAGATATTTCAGTGTTTAGTGACACTTTTTGTTTTAAGACAGTATCCTCTGAGACATGATCCAAATTCCAAATGCAATATTTAGCTTTATACAGTGAACTTCTGTCAACAACTTTCTTAAAAAGAAAATCACATTTGACTTCCTTCTTGTATATTTGATGAGAATTGTCATGACACCATTGGTTTGAAGAGTGAGATTCTTACATGGATAACATCTTTAAAGGTTCCTTAACATAAAAAAAAAAAAAAAAAAAAAAACACTGATCACCAAATGTTCTTTTGTACAATGTAATTAACAATTTTATCTTTTCTCCAAACAAACAGTTGTCATAATAAATAATCAATTTTTCCATCTTCCTAAAGTCTATATCATCCTGTCCTACTCATGTTTTTTCCTTTGAACATTTCCTCTCCCATAAAGGAAGAGCTTCCAAGAATTGAGAGTAGCAAGTCCACTGCAATTTTGAAATTTTTGTGTCAATAATAATTAGAAATGTGAATTCTCTACCAAGAAAAAAAATAAAGTAAGATGATTTGTTATATATTTTAGAAATAAAGTAAAAATTCATGACAACCTTGGAATAAAGGTCAGTTAGATAAATCAGAATGAAGTATTTAATCTATCTGTACTGTTGGCATATATGTGAAAATAGAGCCAAGGAGAAGAATGCAAACAAACATGTATTTTTTGAATAATTAGAGTAATAGTTTAAAATAATGCCAAAATATTGAACCATAAGCTTTCAACTACAAAGTTTGTTATATGATATTTCTCACAGTTCTATAGGGTGGGAAGTCCAAGATTAAGGTGCAGGCAGATTATATGTCTGGTGAAGGCTTGCTTCATGGTCTATAGATGGCTCTGTCCTCACATGGCAGTAGGGATGAGGGAGCTCTCAGGGGTCTCTTTTATAAGAGTGCTAATCCCATTAATGAGGGTTCTGCCCTCATGACCTAATTATCTCCCAAAGGTCCCACCTCCAAATATCATCACTAGATCTCAAAATACGAATTTTGGGAGGACACAAACATTCAGTCTATATAGCACTCCCTAATTTACTGGGCATCCTACCATTCCCTCAAGCCCAGATAAATTTCTCCCTTTTCCTATAAATTCTTTTTTGAATGCCACAAGGTAATAATTTCTCTTTTCACTAAATCCCAATAGCACTTCTTACCTGTAGCATTCATTGGGCACTTTGCATAAGTGTTCTGGAAATTTATTTGAATTATGATTTATATATTATACCTTTTGAGTTAGGCTAAATTCATTGAAGGTAGGGATCTTATCTTATATTGCCAGTTTCCATCAGTATGCTGGCACAGAGCAGTGTTCAATGAGGATTTATTTATGAGAATGAGAGACAGTTTTAGATGTAATATCATAGGACTTGAAGTCTTTGAATTTTCTGATGCCAGATAATGGGAAAAATTCTTTCACATATTCCAAAAATAAGATATTTCAGTGTTTAGTGACACTTTTTGTTTTAAGACAGTATCCTCTGAGACATGATCCAAATTCCAAATGCAATATTTAGCTTTATACAGTGAACTTCTGTCAACAACTTTCTTAAAAAGAAAATCACATTTGACTTCCTTCTTGTATATTTGATGAGAATTGTCATGACACCATTGGTTTGAAGAGTGAGATTCTTACATGGATAACATCTTTAAAGGTTCCTTAACATAAAAAAAAAAAAAAAAAAAACCACTGATCACCAAATGTTCTTTTGTACAATGTAATTAACAATTTTATCTTTTCTCCAAATAGTTGTCATAATAAATAATCAATTTTTCCATCTTCCTAAAGTCTATATCATCCTGTCCTACTCATCTTTTTTCCTTTGAACATTTCCTCTCCCATAAAGGAAGAGCTTCCAAGAATTGAGAGTAGCAAGTCCACTGCAATTTTGAAATTTTTGTGTCAATAATAATTAGAAATGTGAATTCTCTACCAAGAAAAAAAAATAA
>NC_041214.2:69189542-69193913 GCF_002837175.3 Physeter macrocephalus | reverse complement strand
TGAGTTAGAATATTATCATAATCAACATTTTGGGCCTTGTACACTGGAATACAAGGTATGCTGTAATCATATTATTAACAGGAGAAAATATCACTTGCTTAATCATTGTTAACTCAGAGGAAAACAAATATTTTCGTTTCTACTCCAAATGCCTGATAAAGTAAATCGTTGAAGGGATAATAAAGTTTACTATACACATAACTCAGACCACAGAGAGGTCCCCTGTATTTAGTGCAAGAGCCAAAAAGGACAAAGGGAGAAAGTTTTATATATTTCATAATATATAAAACTATGTCCTTAATATAGGATACAAATATCTGATTTTTTTATAAACTAAAAGTGAAGGAAATATAACTTACATAATATATTATAAAAGGTATTTTATCTACTTTGATAAAGACTTTTTAATAATGCTGGATTTAATAATGAGGTTTAATTTTTCTCTTTAGCAGTCATTACACCTACCATACACTATATTTTACTAAATTACCTTGTTCATTCCATTTCCCCATCCCCCCAGCTGGAATATAACCTCATCAGGGCAGATGTTTTAAACTTGAGGTGACTCCTTTCTCTGGTGCTTACAAGAGTACCTGGGGCTTACCAAGTGCCTTAAAAGTGTCTGCTGTGATAAATTAATGTTTGTTTTCCAAAGTCTTATGATACAGAGTCATAATGTTAAAAAGATGATATAAAATAAAGATTTTAAATGTGAATTTGAGATTAAAATCATGAAGGAAAATCCTCAAATATCAGAAGTCAGAAAAGGTTTTTTATTACAAAAGGGTCTCATTCCATCATCTCATTTTATAGATGCAGAAATTAAAGTGTAGAGAGATCAAGTGATTTGTCAGATCACAGAATTTTGGTACTAAAAGGCATCTTAAACCTCATGTAGCCCAAATATTCAGGTGCTTAGGGCTACTTAGCCTGTTTTAATACCTACAGCAGTAATGAGTTCACCACTCTATAAAAGCATCATACTGTTTTTTTTTTTGTTTGTTTGTTTTTAGTAGGTCTTTATTGGAGTATAATTGCTTCACAATACTGTGTTAGTTTCTGTTGCACAACAAAGCGACTCAGCCATATGCATGCATATATCCCTATATCTCCTCCCTCTTGAGCCTCGCTCCCATCTTCCCTATCCCACCCCTCTAGGTCATCACAAAGCACCGAGCTGATTTCCCTGTGCTATGCTACTGCTTCCCACCAGCCAACTATTTTACATTCCATAGTGTATATATGTTGATGTTACTTTCACTTCACCCCAGCTTCACACACCGCCCCCCCATGTCCTCAAGTCCATCTTCTATGTCTACCTCTTTATTCCTGCCCTGCAACTAGGTTCATCCGTACCATTTTTTTTTTAAGAACACAACTTGTTAGAAATTTTTCTCATATGTAATTAAGATTTGTATTCCTGTTTCAACTCTTTAGTCTTAGTTGTAGCTTTGGTCATACACAATATGTGTAGTCCAGGGTGTTATTTGTGTGTGTGTGTGTGTATATATATATATATATATATATATATATATATATATTATACATATAACTGATGTGGTGCAAAAGTACTTTTATGAAGAGTTCTGGGCCAAATACTTTTCTTACCTTACTCTTTCTCCAACACCTCTTTGTCTCCCACCTTTTCCCATGATAAACCCTGAACTAGACATATATATATAAATAATATATATGTTCCTAGTGTGTGTGTGTGTGTGTGTATACATACATATATCCAAAAAATATATACATATACACACATGTGTTTTTATTGAATGTTATACACATACATTATATGTGCATCTGTTACACAAAGAGGTGTATGTTTTTATCTTTTGTACTTTATACAAAAATCAAATAAAACAGTTAAAACAGGTGATCCAAACAAGATGGCAGACTGGAAGGATGTGAGCTCACCTCTTCTCAAGGAAACACCAAAATCACCACTAACTGGTGAACAACCATTGAAAAAAACCACTGGAACCTACCAAAAAAGATACTGAACATCGAAATACAAAGAAGAAGTCACAAAATGGTAGGAGGAGTTCAATCACAATAAAATCAAATCCCATACCCCCCCCAGGTGGGTGACCCACAAACTGGAACTAAATATATCAAAGATGTTCTACCACAGGAGTGAAAGTTCTGAGCCCCATGTCAGGCTTCTCAGCCTGGGGGTCTGATACTGGGAGGAGGAACCTCCAGAGAATCTGGATTTGAAGGCCAGCAGGGTTTGATTGCAAGAATTCCATAGGACTGAGAGAAACAGAAACTCCACTCTTGGAGGGTGCATGCAGGGTCCTGTGCATACCCAGATCCAGGAATAAAAAACAGTGACCACATAAGAGCCTGGGTCAGACCTACCTGCTAGTATTAGAGGGTCTCCTGTGGATGTGGGGGGCAGCTGTGGTTTACTGCGGGGACAAGGACATTGGCAGCGGCAGTTCTAGGTAGTACACATTGGAGTGAGCCCTTTTGGAAGCCTCCATTTTCTCACCAAGACTTGGTCCCACACAACAGCCTGTACGCTCCAGTGCTAGGACACCTCAGGCCAAACAACCAACAGGGCAGGAAAACAGCCCCACTCATCAGCACACAGGCTGCTTAAAGTCTTCCTGAGCAAACAAACAGCTACCTGCTAAACATGCCCCTTGACACAGCCCCTGGCCACGAGGGAAAAGAACCAGCTACAACCACCAGTGAGCAGGAACAACTCCCTCCAAGCAGGAAGCCTGCACAAGCCTCTTAGACAGCCTCATCCACCAGGGGGCACACAGCAGAAGCAACAACTACAACCTGGCAGCCTGTGGAACAGAAACCACAATCACACAGAAAGTTAGACAAAATGAGATGGCAGAGAAATATGTCCCAGATAAAGCAATAAAACAAAACCCCAGAAGAACAATGAAATGAAGTGGAGATAGGCCATCTACCCAAAAAGAATTCAGTGTAATGATAGTAAAGATGATCCAGGAGGGGTCTGGAGCTGCCGAAGAGGCGGGGGAACTTTTCTTCCCTTTTTGCTTCCTGGGCCGCGAGGAGAGGGGATAGGGGGCACCGCTTGAAGGAGCTCCAGGGGCGGGTGCGGAGCTGCCGAAGAGACAGGAGACTTTTTCTTACCTCTTTGTTTCCTGGTGCACGGAGAAGGGGGTTGAGCACGCCACTTAAAGGAGCTCCAGAGACGGTCGCGGAGCTGCTGAAGAGACAAGAGACTTTTTCTTCCCTCTTTGTTTCCTGGTGCGAGAGGAGAGGGGATTGAGCGTGCTGCGTGGAGGAGCTACAGAGATGGGCACGAGCCGTGGCTTTCAGCACGGACACCAGAGACGGGCATGGGATGCTGGGGCTGCTGCTGCTGCTGCTGCCAGGAGGCCTGTGTGTGAGCACAGGTCACTCTCTGCACCTCCCCTCCTAGGGGACTGTGCAGCCCACCACTGCCAGGGTCCCATGATCCGGGGACAGCTTCCCCGGGAGAATGCACAGCGTGCCTCAGGCTGGTGCAACGTCATGCTGGCCGCTGCCGCCGCAGGCTCGCGCCACATACGTACCCAACCCTCCCCCCAGCCTGAGTGAGCCAGAGCCCCCAAATCAGCTGCTCCTTTAACCCCATCCTATCTGAGCAATGAGCAGCCACCCTCGGGCAACCTACACGCAGAGGCGGGGCCAAGTCCAAAGCTGAACCCTTACTTTTTAAAATTTTTCTTCTTAATAACTACTTTTTATTTTAATAACTTTATTTTATCCTGCTTTATTTTATCTTCTTTCTTCCCTTTTTTCTTCCTTCCTTCCTTCCTTGTCTGTATAGCTTTGCTTTCACCATTTGTCCTAGGGTTCTGACCGTACCATTTTTTGTTTGTTTTTTACTTTTTAAAATTTTTCTTCTTAATAACTACTTTTTATTTTAATAACTTTATTTTATCCTACTTTATTTTATCTTCTTTCTTCCCTTTTTTCTTCCTTCCTTCCTTCAAGACAGGACCACAGCCCCATCCATTAGCAGAGAGGCTGCCTAAAATCATAATAAGGCTACAGACACCCCAAAACAAACCACCAGACGTGGACTTCCCCACCAGAAAGACAAGATCCAGCCTCATCCACCAGAACACAGGCACTAGTCCCCTAACCAGGAAACCTACTCAACCCACAGAACTGACCATAGACACTGGGGACAGGCACCAAAAACAACGGGAACTACGAACCTGCAGCCTGCAAAAAGGAGACGCCAAACACAGTAAGATAAGCAAAATGAAAAGACAAAAAAACACACAGCAGATGAAGAAGCAAGGTAAAAACCCACCGGACCTAACAAATGAAGAGGAAATAGGCAGTCTACCTGAAAAAGAATTCATAATAATGATAGTAAAGATGATCCAA
>NC_041214.2:69188092-69189377 GCF_002837175.3 Physeter macrocephalus | reverse complement strand
AGTCTCAGAGACCTCAGGGACAACATTAAACACACCAACATTCGAATTATAGGGGTCCCAGAAGAAGAAGAGAAAAAGAAAGGGACTGAGAAAATATTTAAAGAGATTATAGTTGAAAACTTCCCTAATAGGGAAAAGAAATAGTGAATCAAGTCCAGGAAGTACAGAGAGTCCCATACAGGATAAATCCAAGGAGTAACATGGCAAGACACATGTTAATCAAACTATCAAAAATTAAATACAAACAAAAAATATTAAAAGCAGCAAGGGAAAAACAACAAATAACACACAAGGGAATCCCCATAAGGTTAACAGCTGATCTTTCAGCAGAAACTCTGCAAGCCAGAAGGGAGTGGCAGGACATATTTAAAGTGATGAAGGAGAAAAACCTACAACCAATATTACTGTACCCAGCAAGGTTCTCATTCAGCTTTGAAGGAGAAATTAAAGCCTTTAGAGACAAGAAAAGCTGAGAGAGTTCAGCACCACCAAACCAGCATTACAACAAATGCTAAAGGAACTTCTCTAGGCAAGAAACACAAGAGAAGGAAAAGACCTACAAGAACAACCCGAAAAAATTCAGTAAATGGTAATAGGACCATACATATCGATAATTACCTTAAATGTAAATGGATTAAATGCTTCCACCAAAAGACACAGACTGGCTGTATGGATACAAAAATAAGACAGCCTTGGTAAATTTAAGAAAATTAAAATCGTATCAAGTATCTTTTCCAACCACAACGCTATGAGACTAGATATCAATTACAGGAAAAGATCTGTAAAAAATACAAACACATGGAGGCTAAATGCTACTTAATAACGAAATGATCACTGAAGAAATCGAAGAGGAAATCATAAAATACTTAGAAACAAATGACAATGGAGACACGATGACCCAAAACCTATGGGATGCAGCCAAAGCAGTTCTAAGAGAGAAGTTTATAGCAATGCAATCCTACCTCAAGAAACAGGAAACATCTCGAATAAACAACCTAACCTTGCACCTAAAGCAATTAGAGAAAGAAGAACAAAAAAACACCCCAAATTTAGCAGAAGGAAAGAAATCATAAAGATCAGATCAGAAATAAAAAAGGAATGAAGGAAACGATAGCAAAGATCTAAAAAACTAAAAGGTGGTTCTTTGAGAAGATAAACAAAATTGATAAACCATTCGCCAGACTCATCAAGAAAAAAAGGGAGAAGACTGAAATCAATAGAATTAGAAATGAAAAAGGAGAAGTAACAACAGACACTGTAGAAATACAAAAGATTATTAGAGATT
>NC_041214.2:69186834-69187157 GCF_002837175.3 Physeter macrocephalus | reverse complement strand
GAGGAATCAGACTCCCTGACTTCAGACTATACTACAAACCTACAGTAATCAAGACAGTATGGTACTGGCACAAAACCAGAAATATAGACCAATGGAAAAGGATAGAAAGCCCAGAGATAAACCCACACACATATGGTCACCTTCTCTTTGATAAAGGTGGCAAGAATATACAGTGGAGAAAAGATATCCTCTTCAGTAAGTGGTGCTGGGAAAACTGGACAGGTACATGTAAAAGTATGAAATTAGAACACTCCCTAACACCATACACAGAAACTAACTCAAAATGGGTTAAAGACCTAAATGTAAGGCCAGACACTATCAAA
>NC_041214.2:69153498-69186285 GCF_002837175.3 Physeter macrocephalus | reverse complement strand
TAGCCAGGACATGGAAGCAACCTAAGTGTCCATCAACAGATGAATGGATAAAGAAGATGTGGCACATATATACAATGGAATGTTACTCAGCCACAAAAAGAAATGAAACTGAGTTATTTGTAGTTAGGTAGATGGACCTGGAGTCTGTCATACAGAGTGAAGTAAGTTAGAAGGAGAAAAACAAATACCATATGCTAACACACATATATATATGGAATCTAAGAAAAAAAATGTCATGAAGAGACGGGAATAAAACACAGACATACTAGAGCATGTACTTGAGGATATGGGGAGGGGGAAGGGGAAGCTGTGACGAAGTGAGAGAGTGGCATGGACATATATACACTACCAAACGTAGGGTGGATAGCTAGTGGGAATCAGCCATATGGCACAGGGAGATCAGCTAGGTGGTTTGTGACCACCTAGAGGGGTGGGATAGGGAGGGTCGGAGGGAGGGAGACGCAAGAGGAAAGAGATATGGGAACATATGTATATGTATAACTGATTCACTTTGTTGTAAAGCAGAAACTAACACACCATTGTAAAGCAATTATAGTCCAATAAAGATGTTAAAAAAAAAAGATGATCCAAGATCTAAAAAAAAGAATGGAGGCACGGATCAAGAAGATACAAGAAATGTTAAACAAAGACCAAAAGAAGTAAATAACAAGCAAACAGAGATGAGCAATACAATAATTGAAATGAAAAATACACTGGAAGGAATCAATAGCAGAATAACTGAGGCAGAAGAATGGATAAGTGAGCTGGAAGACAGAATGGTAGAAATCACTGCCTCAGAACAGAATAAAGAAAAAAGAATGAAAGGAAATGAAGATGTCCTAAAAGACCTCTGGGATGACATTAAACGCAAGAACATTCTTATTATAGAGGTCCCAGAAGGAGAAAAGGGAGAGAAAGGAACTGAGAAAATACTTGAAGAGGTAATAGTTAAAAACTTCCCTAACATGGGAAAGAAAACAATCACCCAAGTCCAGGAAGCACAGGGAGTCCCAGGCAAGATAAACCCAAGGAAGAACACACCAAGCCATCTAGTAATCAAACTGACAAAATTTAAAGACAAAGAAAAAATATTAAAAGCAACAAGGGAAAACAACAAATAACATACAAGTGAATTCCCATAAGATTATCAGCAGATTTCTCAGCAGAAACTCCACAGGCAAGCAGGGAGTGGCATGATATATTTAAAGGAATGAAAGGGAAGAAGCTACAACCAGGAATACTCTACTCAGCAAGGCACTCATTCAGTTTTGACAGCAAAATCAAAAGATTAACAGATAAGCAAGAGCTAAGAGAATTCAGCACCTACAGACCAGTTTTGCAACAAATGCTAAAGGAATTTCTCTAGGCAAAAAAGAAAAGGCCATAACTAGAAAAATAAAATTACAAATGGAAAAGCTCACCAGTAAAGGCAAAAATACAGTAAAGGTAGACAATCATCTACACACATAAATATCAAAACAAGCAATTGTGTGAAGAGGAGAGCACAAATGCAGGACATTGAAAATGCATTTGAAATTAAATGAACAGGAACTTAAAACAATCCTGTTTATATATAGACTTCTATATCAAAACCTTCCGGTAACTGCAAACCAAAAATCTACAATAGATATACACACACAAAAGAAAAAGGAATCCAAACATAACACTAAAGTTAGGCATCAAATCACAAGAGAAGACAACAAAAAACACCTACAAAATCATATCAAAAAAATTAACAAAATGGCATAAGAACATACAGATCAATATATAAACATAAACAGATCAAATGCCCCAACCCAAAGACATAGACTAGCTGAATGGATACAAAAATAAGACCCATATATATATATGCTGTCTATTAGAGACCCACTTGAGATCTAGGGACACATACAGACTGAAAGTGAGGGGATGTAAAAAGTTATTCAGTGCAAATAGAAATCAAAAGAGAGCTGGAATAGCAATGCTCATATCAGGAAAAACAGGCTTTAAAATAAACTGTTACAAGACACAGAGAAGGACACTAGGACACTACATAACAATCAAGGGATCAATCCAAGAAAAAGATATAACAATTGTGAATATATATGCACACAACATTAGAGCACATCAATATGTAAGGAAAACACTAAGAGCCATAAAAGGAGAAATTGACAGTAACACAATAATGGACTTTAATACCCCACTTTCATCAGTGGACAGATCATCCAGACAGAAAATCAATAAGGAAACATAGGCATTGAATGACACATTATACCAATTGGAGTTAATTGATATTTATAGAGCATTCCATCCAAAAGCAGCAGAATACACATTCTTCTCAAATGCACATAGAACATTCTCCAGGACTGATCAAGAGCTGGCCCACAAAGTGAGCCTGAGTAAATTTAAGAAAATTGAATCATATGAAGCATCTTTTCCAACCACAAAACTATAAGATTAGAAAGCAACTACCAGAAAATAACTATAAAAACCACAAACATGTGGAGGCTAAACAATATGCTATTAAACAACCAATGGATCACTGAAGAAATCAAAGAGGAAATAAAAAAATACCTAGAGACAAATGAAAATGAAAGCATGATGATCCAAAACCTAAGGGTCGCAGAAAAAGCAGTTCTAAGAGGGAAGTTTATAGCAATACAGTCTTATCTCAGGAAATAAGAAAAATCTCAAATAAACCACCAAACTAACTTTACACCTAAAGCAATTAGAAAAGAAGAACAAACAAAACCCAAAGTTAGTAGAAGGAAAGAAATCATAAAGATCAGAGCCAAAATAAATGCAATAGAGACAAAGAAAACAATAGAAAAGATCAATGAAACTAAAAGCTGGTTCTTTGAAGAGATAAACAAAATCAATGAACCTTTAGCCAGACTCATCAAGAAAAAAAGGGAGAGGATTCAAATCAATAAAATTAGAAATGAGGCTAAACAATATGCTATTAAACAACCAATGGATCACTGAAGAAATCAAAGAGGAAATAAAAAAATACGTAGAGACAAATGAAAATGAAAGCATGATGATCCAAAACCTAAGGGTCGCAGAAAAAGCAGTTCTAAGAGGGAAGTTTATAGCAATACAGTCTTATCTCAGGAAATAAGAAAAATCTCAAATAAACCACCAAACTAACTTTACACCTAAAGCAATTAGAAAAGAAGAACAAACAAAACCCAAAGTTAGTAGAAGGAAAGAAATCATAAAGATCAGAGCCAAAATAAATGCAATAGAGACAAAGAAAACAATAGAAAAGATCAATGAAACTAAAAGCTGGTTCTTTGAAGAGATAAACAAAATCAATGAACCTTTAGCCAGACTCATCAAGAAAAAAAGGGAGAGGATTCAAATCAATAAAATTAGAAATGAACAAGAAGTTACAACAGACAGCATAGAAATACAAAGGCTCTCATGGAGAGACTACCAGAAGCAACTCTATCACAATAAAATGGACAACCTGGAAGAAATGGACAAATTCCTAGAAAGGTACAATCTCCCAAGGCTGAACCAGGAAGAAATAGAAAATATGAACAGACCAATCACAAGTAATGAAATTGAAACTGCAATGAAAAAACTCCCAGCAAACAAAAGTCCAGGACCAGATGGCTTCACGGGCAAATTATATCAAACATTCAGAGAAGAGTTAATTAACATCTATCTTTCTGAAACTGTTCAAAAAAATCAAAGTGGAAGGAACACTCCCAAACTCATTCTACGAGGCCACCATCACCCTGATATCAAAACCAGACAAAGCTATCACAAAAGAGACAATTTACAGGCCCATATCACTGATGAACATAGACACAAAAATCCACAACAAAATACTAGCAAACCGAATCCAACAATACTTTAAAAGGATCACACTCCATGATCAAGTGGGATTTATCCTAGGGATGCAAGCCTTTTGCAATATCTGCAAATCAATCAGTGTGATACACCACATCAAAAAATGGAAGAATAAAAACAATATGATCATCTCAGTAGATGCAGAAAATGCTTTTGACAAAATCGAACACCCATTTATGATAAAAACTCTCCAGAAGGTGGGCATAGATGGAACCTACCTCAACATAATAAAGGCCATGTATGACAAACCTACAGCCAACATCGTAATAAATATTGAAAAGTTGAAAGCATTTCCTCTAAGATCAGAAACAAGACACAGATGCCCACTCTTGCAACTTTTATTCAATATAGTTTTGGAAGTCCTAGCCACAGCAATCAGAGAAGAGAAAGAAATAAAGGGAATCCAAACTGGAAAAGAAGAAGTAAAACTGTCACTTTTTGCAGCTGACATGATATTATACGGAGACAATTCTAAAGATGCTACCAGAAAACTGCTAGAACTCATCAATGAATTTGATAAAGTTGCTGGAGGCAAAATAAATACACAGAAATCTCTTGCATTCCTATACACTATGAACAAAAGATCAGAAGGAGAAATTAAAGAAACAATCCCCTTTACCATCACATCCAAAAGAATAAAATACCTAGGAATAAACCTACCTGAAGAGGCAAAATACCTATACTCCAAAAACAATAAAACACTAATGAAAGAAATCAAAGATGACACAAACAGATGTAAAGATATACTATGTTCTTGGACTGGAAGAATCAATATTGTCAAAATGACTATACTACCCAAGGCAATCTACAGATTCAATGCAATCCCTATCAAATTACCAATGACATTTTTCACAGAACTAGAACAAGAAAATCTTAAAATTTGTGTGGAGACACAAATGATCCTGAACAGCCAAAGCAATCTTGAGAAAGAAAAATGGAGCAAGAGTAATCATGCTCCCTGTCTTCGGACTATACTACAAAGCTACACTCATCAAAATAGTATGGTACTGGCACCAAAACAGAAATATAATTAATGGAATAGGATTGAAATCCCAGAAGTAAACCCAGGATCTATGATCAATCAATCTATGACAAATGAGACAAGACTATACAATGAAGAAACAACAATTTCTTTAATAAATGGTGCTTGGAGAACTGGACAGCTAAATGTAAAAAAAAAAAAAAATTAATGAAATTAGAACATTCTTTAACACCATACACAAAAATAAATTCAAAATGGTTTAAAGACCTAAATATAAGACTGTATACTGTAAAACTCTTAGAGGAAAACATAGAACCCTCTCTGACATAAAACACAGCAGTATCTTTTTTCTATCTGTCTTCCAGAGTAATGGAAACAAAAACAAAAATAAACAAATGGGACCTATTTAAACTCAAAAGTTTTTGCACAGCAAGGGAAACCATAAATAAAAGAAAACCCACAGAAAGGGAGAAAATATTTGCAGACGAT
Organism: Physeter macrocephalus; assembly: GCF_002837175.3. Classification (NCBI taxonomy): domain Eukaryota; kingdom Metazoa; phylum Chordata; class Mammalia; order Artiodactyla; family Physeteridae; genus Physeter; species Physeter macrocephalus. Next base: position 69,180,974 of record NC_041214.2, on the reverse strand, counting down.
GCAACTGATAAGGGATTAATCTCCAAAATTTACAAACAGCTCATGCAGCTCAATATCAAAAAAACAAAGAAGCCATTAAAAAAATGGGTAGAACACCCCAATAAACATTTCTCCAAAGAAGACATTCAGGTGGGCAAGAGGCACGTGAAAAGATGCTCAACATCACTAATTATTTGAGAAATGCAAATCAAAACAACAATGATATATCACCTCACATCAGTCAGAATGGCCATCATCAAAAAGTCTACATACAATAAATGCTGGAGTGGGTGTGGAGAAAAGGGAACCCTCCTACACTGTTGGTGGAAATGTAATTTGGTACAGCCACTATAGAGAACAGTATGGAGGTTCTTTAAGAAACTAAAAACAGAACCAGCATACAATCCAACAATCCAACTGCTGAGTATATATCTGAAGAAAACTATGGTTTGAAAGGATACATGTACCCCATGTTAATTGCATCACTGTTTACAATAGCCAAGACATGGAAGCAACTTAAATGTGCATCAACAGAGGAATGGATAAAGAAGATGTGGTACATATATACAATAGAATATTACTCATCCATTAAAGAGAATGAAATAATGACATTTGGAGCAACATGGATGGACCTGGAAATTATCATACTAAGTGAAATACGACAGAGAAAGACAAATATCATATGATATCGCTTATATGCAGAATCTAAAAAAAGATACAAATGTACTTATTTACAAAACAAACAGACTTAGAGAACAAACTTATGGTTGCTTGGGTGAAGGGTCAGGGGGAGGGATAGATGGTTGTTTTCGATTGATATGTACACACTGCTACATTTAAAATAGATAACCAACAAGGACATAACGTATAGCACAGGGAATGCTGCTCAATACTCTGTAATAACTTAAATTGGTAAAGAACTTGAAAAAGAATAGATACATGTATATGTATAACTGAATCACTTTGCTGTACACCTGAAACTAACACAACATTGTTAATCAACTATACTCCAACATAAAATAAAAATTTTTTAAAAAGAAACAGAAAAAACATTTTTAGTAAAGTGAGAGATAGGACATTCTCTGAAGTCTGCTTTATTATTTTGGCCAGTCATTTAGCCTTTCTGATAACAGTTTCTCCATCTATAAGATGTGGACACTAAGAGTACCTTATCCATTGGCTGTTTTATCAGGATTAAATTAATTAATACGTGGAGAGTCTTTAACATAGTGCCCGAGACATATTTAGTGGTCAATACATGTTACTTATTAAAAAAAAACAAAAACATTTAAAACATGTTATCTTTTAAACTCCATTTTCCCTCTTTGTTTAATTTCTACTATTTCCAGAATCTCAAAAACAAGTACATATTTGTATCATCCTCTAAGAGCCTAAATTGAATCCCTGTTCTATGTGAAAATTGTTTTATTAAAATATCTGTTAAAATTGTTAAAATGTTTTCAGAAATCACTCTATTGTGACCCTCTAACCAAATATGTCTAATCCCCTGGTTGTTTCAAGATTCCTGTAAATTCCACTCTCCCCTGAATATTAAACATACTTAACTCCCTCTTAAAATGTAGTTTCTAGAATTAAACACAATGCTCTAGAAGTGGACTTACTAATAGAGATTAATATAGACTTATCTCCTGATTCATTCAAGAAAGCGTATTTCTCTCAGTACAACCTATAAATCCATTTGGTTTTTCAGTAGCTATAACACATTTGATTCATATTGACTTTAGTTGTAAAAGAAAACTTAGTCATTTTGTATATGATACTGCTAAACCATTATTATATAGATATAAATTATATCTACAGATAATATCAATATTTACAGCTATAAAGAAAAATAAAGTTTTCTTTATTCTCTATTTATGCAGTTGAACTTTGCTTTGGGGGAGGATAATGCTCCTCAAATTGTAGATATAGGACTTCCCTGGTGCCACAGTGGTTAAGAATTCACCTGCCAATGCAGGGGACATGGGTTCGAGACCTGGTCTGGGAAGATCCCACATGCCGTGGAGCAACTAAGCCTGTGCACCCCAGCTACTGAGCCTGTGCTCTAGAGCCCACAAGCCACAGCTACTGAGCCCACATGCCACAACTACTGAAGCCTGCACACCTAGAGCCCATGCTCCGCAACAAGAGAGGCCAAAGCAAGGAGAAGCCTGCACACCACAATGAAGAGTAGCCCCCGCTCGCCGCAACTAGGGAAAGCCTGTGTGCAGTGACAAAGACCCAACACCACCAAAAATAAATAAATAAATAAATTTGTTTAAAAAAAATTGTAGATATAATAACTTCTTCACATTAAAAAAAGTGTTATGTTCACAGAAGGTACATATTCTGAACATTAAGCACAAATATTTCACTGAGAGGCATAAAAATACAAATTTTGAGCACACATCCTACCTGTAAAACCCCGGGGGTGCGTGCTGCACCAGGAAGCTCTTCTCCATGTCTTGGAGAACCTCATTCAGCATCCGCACACGGATGGGAGCTCTTTCCTTGGGGTCATTAGCAGGACGCATCTCATCTGATTGAAAGAGTTCAGCACTCTCCCGCAGGCGTGAGGCCAGGGCTAGCAGTTGAGGCATGTTGGGTTGATCACCTGGTAAAGATAAATGGGCCAATCTCAGAAGAGAGAATCTCAAGGGCACAAAGTAAACATTTTATAATCATGATGTCAAAAGGAAGATTCACCATAAATTCTACTTTTGTAATCCTTCCACCAAAAATATTCTGGCTAAATATATTCTACTAAAAGTATTAAATTTATTTACTACTACTACTAATTACTGCTAATAATAATAATACCAGTAAATAGGAACTGATTGTTGAGAGACTGCAATGTTCCTGGCACTGTCAAGCCCTTCACATAATTATCTTATTTAATATTCACCCAACCCTGTATTGGCATGTCCATTTCATAGAAGCTGAGAATTAATTAAGGTAAGCAAACTGCCAGAGATCATCAAGCAAGTAAATTACAGGTAAGAATTAGAAGCCTTATCTTTCTGAATCAAAAATTCATGCTCTTAATGGAGTATCCTGTATTTCAGGAAAAAAAAACTGTAAAATGAATTGTTATCTTCCCTTCTGAGAACATGAGATATGTTACCCTATATTGTTATGTGTCTACTGGGCTCTTTTTACTTTGCTAGAGTGTTCCTGTAATTTGAAGTTGAAATATACCTTTGATTTGAAAATAGACTAAAAATTATCCTATGTAATGTTTGTATTGTTTTGTTTTCCTTTGAGATGAATTTTGTTGTTTTTTTTTTTCTTTTGTTTATGTAACTTACTGAAAGTCATTCTGATATGAATGATGGTAGCAAAAGGATCACAGGATGTTCCTTTGACTAAGGGAAAGGCTGCATTTTATAGTAATTACAGCCACCAGATCCTGGAACCAGATGACTTGAGTTCAAATCCCTGCTCTACCACTTCGTAGCTGTGTGATGTTGGGCAAGTTACTGAGCCTTAGTGTCCTTATCTGTGAAATGAACATAATAATAGCACCTGCTTTATAAATTTGTTAATGAGAGTTAAATGATTAATATTTGTAAAGTACTCCCCTACAGTTAGGCAGTTCCTAGCTGGTGTTTAAACTTAATACTTTGTTTAAAAAGCATTCTTTTATCATATCACAAGGGAGCCTTCCATCATCATCTTCTTCCAGATAGCTGAACCATTAGATGCAGTCTTTGGATGAGGCGACAGTCAGTGGTGTCATTCTCAGACTAGGTACAACTGACTCCAACAAGGTCAGCACTGCACTAGGGAGGATTACTTCAAGTCAAGGTAATGAGATGCACATGGACCTGGTAAATCTCAGCTGGAAATCCTGAGAGCATGGCAATGAGATAAACAGGTGGAGGATTGAAAAGAGGCCTTATGGGACCTTCACTTAGGAAAGTCTCGGCAAAAGGGAAACGTCACAAAGGAACTCTTTCTTTAAATGAAGTCTAATAAGGGTAAGGGTCACCAACTCCCAAAACACCTGGTCTTTGTGAAAATGCAGATTCCCAGACATGCTGAATTTCTCTAGGGTCCCGGAATCACAATTTCAACATGCTACTCAGATTATTCCTTACATCTTAAAGTTTAAGAAGCACTGTAGACAGGTTATGTGCTAAGAAAATGAAAAGTAGTTTAGAATTATAACTATGGTATAAAATATGTCTGTCATAGAATTACTAACCTTTCATATAGTGATCTTTATTTTCTCTCACCTTCATTTGATGGGGATGATTTTATGTCAGTTTCATTATAGCCCAGCATAGTTCTGACACTCAATAATTGTTTACTGTTTACTGAATAAACAAAGTAGATTTAATAACATTTTTAGAAAAAATACAATAAAAAATGAAAATTATGTAAAGAAATAAATGGTTTTTATGAGGGCTGCAAAGAGAGAGCCTTCTTTGTAGCGCTCTGTTCACTGAAATTAACAAAATGAATAAAATCGATTGTAGGAGTTCAAAGAGTTTTGGTATTTTGATGTTTTCATTAGTAATCTTGTTTGATTTCACAACAAAACTTGAGGATGCAAGAAGCGATATTGCTGCTCATTGAGAAAATCTAGGCTCTTAAATGATAATAATGACATTTTATGAAAATATGATTTATCTTATGGTTAACCAAATTTAATATATGGAAAACTTATAGAAAATATCTTTTTGCACAAGGAAAGAATAAGATGGATAAGGCACATTTGGATGACACTAGAATTGAAAGACTGAACAACAGAAAAAGCAAGTTCGACATCCTTAAGAGTCTTCCATTTGAAAAAGAAAAATCTCTTCAGATCTAACATACACTACAGAATTGAAGACATTACCACTAAATCAAGTGAGACAAACTGTACCATTTACCTTATTTAGCTTTAAATGAATTTATCTTTCATGGTGGTGTGGGTGGAGAAAATTGACAGCTTTAGGAACTGGCTGGTTCCAGAAAGGATACTGATAGTGGAAACCTGCCACCACAGCATACCCTATGCATTACTTCAAGGATATGAGGTTACAGATTGAAAAGTAGCTTTACTTCCAATGTTCACACAGTCATTTTGATATATAACTGATGTTCCAAAGATTCCTGATAGCCATTTCCATGACCCAAATGATTGTCCCTTTGTGATCCTTAGGATAACTACTAGAATGCCAGCTCTGTGAGGGAAGAGATTTTTGTCTGTTTCATTCACCAGCATTTCCCCAGCACATAAAACTATGCCTGGCAAATCATTTACTGAATGAATGTGTGAATTATGTACTGTGATCATAGCATCATAGAATCTGCAATATTTTTAGGCTTATCTCTCCTTTCCTTGACTGAAAAGAACCCTATAAGATCAGAAAATATGTTTTCTCTCTCTTTTTATCTCTGTATCCTAGCACAATACCTGATATACAGTAGTCATTTACTAAATATCTTATCGAGTATATGTTGAATTATAAGATAATATCTTATTTGAGATACATTATTATATTAAATTACACCTAAAAAATCACTCAGGGAGATGTTTAGTGCATGATGAGTATCAACAAATGTTATTTCCTTTACTTTCTTGCTAAATATCAATACTAGTTGCAGTCAAAAGGAAAAAAAAATTTAAAAGAAGGTATTTTAGGGTAATGATAGGTGATATTAAACTAAACTGAATTAAAATATGTCCTACCAATAACACCCCCCCAAACTAAGAATATGTAAAACATCATTTAAGGCACAGTGAATGTCAGAAAACAGAGAACTAATTGAGGCTCTTAACAGTTCACTTTTAATGAATAATAAGTCCATTTGACCAAAGAACATCAACTGGGAGATAGAGATTTCTCTCAAAGAGGGTAAATACAATTATCTTGAAGTTATACATAGTACATGGAGTCTAAAGACCAAGGACTTGTTATCCAAAACCATAAGAGCCTGGTTTACTTAATCATTATCAATGTGGGCTTGAACAGAGTACTTAATACGGATGTTCTGTAGCTTCCTTGGGGAAAATGGTCATTTTACTTTCTAAGTATTTAAATCACTATATAAACACAAGTTACCATTATCAGAGCACATAAACTAAACACAAATTAGTACCAACTCATTTGCTAAAGGCATGCACAAAATACTGTAACGGCTTTACTAACGATTTTATTCTCAGAGACATTATTTCTTATCACTTCCCCCAAATCGTGGCCCCCCACAACTGTATCACACTTCTCCCCATATACACTTTAATAAAGATTCCCAATTTTATTTTGCAGTGCCTGTGAATCTGGAGGCAGTTTTTCTTTCTGTGCGCTGGCATCTCAAACCTCTGAAGAACAAGGAAAGGGGTAATATAAAGGGTAAAAGAACTAAGGAGTGAACAAGATGATGGAATAGTAGGATGTGAAGCTCACCTTCTCCCACAAATATATCAAAAATACATCTACATGTGGAACAATTCTAACAGAATATCTACAGAATGCTGACAGAAGACCTCAGACTGCTGAAAGAGCAAGAAAATCTCCATGTAACTGGGTAGGAAAAAAGAAAGTGAGAAAGGAATTGGGTCAGGACTTGAGCCCCTGGGAGGGAGGTGTGAAAGAGGAAAGGTTTCTGCATCAGGGGAAACCTCCTCACTGGCAGGGAGATCAGCCGGGACAGATTGTGAGCTTAAGAACCTCAGAGGAGAGTGTAGCAGCTGGTTTGTGGTAGCCAGAGCAGAGGGAGAACTGCACAGATGGCAGTGCTGCCACCCTGCACTCCCCGGCCTGATGCATGTCCACCAGTGCTGGTGGGGGCTGGGTGCTGGAACTTGGGCTTCAGGGATCAGAACTGGGGAGAGGACTGGGGTTGGTTGTGTGGAGACAGACTAAGGGGGCTGGAATCTAGTGCAACTGTGGCTGGGGGTGTACTCGGAGGAAGCCTGGGCCGCTGAGAGACGAGTCATCATTGTTTGGGGGGTGCATGAGGGGAGGAGCTGGGCACAGATTGTAGCCTTTTCCGCTTTGCACATGCTCGCAGAGGGCAGGATACTGCCTGCATGGGATCCAGGGGCTGTCGTGAGATGCCACTGCCACTTGCCCAAACACCAGGGGTGGTCGTGGGCCCCTGCGCCTCCCCCTCAGACCCCAGGAATGTTCATGAGCCACTGCTGCCAACCTTGCAGACAGACACCAGGAGTGGTTGCAGGCTGCCTCCACTCCCATCGTGTGCTCCAGGGGCATGCCTGAACCACCACCACTGAGAACCCCAAGACCAGGCACCAGTCACCACATCTGCACACCCCTATCAAGGGGATAATGACCAGTACATGCTGAGGAAAAAGGTAACAGGTATCCATACTAAAAACAGCCTTCGCACCAAATATACTAAACCCACACAAGCTACACAGGTATGCCCCCACATGTAAATAGCCCTTCAAGACCATAATAGATAATTGTTTCTCCTAAACTCACAGAGCAAGAGAAATACAAGTAAAATGAAGAAACAGAGGAACCACGCCCAGTTAAAAGACCAAGAGCATTCCCCTGAAAGAACAAATGAAACAGAACTCTTCAGTCTAATAGACACCAATTTCAAAAAAGAGACAATGAAAATACTGAAGGAATTAAGAAAGCCTAGACAAAAATACAGAGTATTGTAAAAAGGAACTAGAAATTATAAAGAGGAACCAAGAAAAATTAGAAAACTCATTTGCAGAGATGAAAGCTGAGCTAAAGGCAATGAATAGCAGAATGAATAATGCAGAAGAAATAAAAAGTGACCTGGAAGATAGAATAATGGAAATCACCCAATCAGTACAGAAGACAGAAAGCCAAATTTTAAAAAAAAGAAAAAGAAAAAAAAAGAAAGCAATATAAGAGACCTATAGGATAATATAAAGCATGTCAACCAAACAAAACAGGGATTCCAGAAGGGGAAGAAAGAGAAAAGGGGATTGAAAATGTATTTAAAGAAATTATGGTTGAAAACTTCCCAAACCTAAAGAAGGAAACAGATATCCAAGTACAGGAAGCACAGAGAATCCCAAGCAAGATAAACCCAAACAGACCTACACCAAGACATATTATAATAAAAATGGCAAAAGTTAAAAAAAAGAGAGGATTCTAAAGGGAGCAAGAGAAAAACAAAGAGTTAATTACAAGGGAACCCCCATAAGTCTGTCAGCTGATTTCTCCTCAGAAATGTTGCAGGCCAGAAGGGAATGGTAAGATATATTCAAAGTCTTAAAAGGGAAAAATCTGCAACCTAGTATAGTCTATCCAGCAAGATTATCATTTTGAATAGAGGGAGAGAGAAAGAATTTCTCAGACAAGCAAAAACTGAAAGAATACAGCAATACTAAGCCTATCCTAAAGGAAATATTGAAATGTCTTCTCTAAATAGAAAAGAAGAATCTATAGGAAAGAGAAAATTACAACTGGAAAATAAATCACTTAAATATGCCAGTACACAAATTTAAAAAAAATAAAAAAAATTTCTGTGAAAGTGATGGTAACAACAATGAACAGCAAAAAAGATGAACATGAAAATGTAAAAGAGGACATCAAAATCATAAAATGTGGGGGGAGGAGAGTAAGACTATGTAGATTTTTTTTCCTAGAAGGTGTTTGAGCCAGTATGACTACCTGTCTAAGGCAAGTAGATAAAGGAAGGGGTTAACATAATTGAAAAAACAGGGCAACCACAAATCAAAAACATACAGCAGATTGGCTAAAACCAAAAGGAAGAGAATATAAGTATAATACAAAAGAAAATCATCAAACCACAAAAGGAAAAAGAAAAAGAAAAGGACAAAGAAGAAATATAAAATCAATGGGAAAACAAGGATTAAAATGGCAATAGATACATAACTATCAATAATTACCTTAAATGTCAATGGACTAAATGTTCCAATCAAATGACACAGAGTGGCAAATTGGATAAAAGAATAAGAGCCTACTGTATGATGCCTACAAGACACCCACTTTAGGACAAAGGAGACACATAAATTGAAAGTGAGGGTGTGGAAAAAGATATTTCATGCAAACGGAAATGACAAGAAAGTGGGGGTCACAATACTCACATCAGACAAAATAGACTTTAAAACAAAGGCTGTAAAGAAAGATGAAGAAGGACACTATATAATAATAAAAGCATCAATACAAGAAGAGGATTTTACACTTGTCAATATATATGCAGCTAATTTAGGAGCACCCAAATACATAAAAGAAATACTAAGAGACATAAAGGGAGGAATTGACAGGACTACAATAATAGTTGCAGACAGAGAATCAATAAGGCAACAAAGATCCTAAATGATACAACAGAACAGATAGGTGTAATTGATATTTTCAGGACATTACATGCAAAGAAAACCCCAGAATACACATTCTTTTCAAGTGCACATGGAACATTTTCTAGGACTGACCACATACTAGGGCACCAAATAAGCCTCAACAAATTTAAAAGTATAGAAATTATCTCAAGCATCTTTTCTGACCACAACAGCATGAAACTAGAAATTAACCACAGAAAAAGAAACAAGAAAAAAACTATTACATGGAGACTAAATAACATGCTAAAAAAAAAAGGGTCAATGATGAACTCAAAGAGGAAATCTAAATATACCTTGAGACAAAAGACAATGAGGGGAGGAGCTTCAAGATGGAAGAAGAGTGAGATGTGGAGATCACCTTCCTCCCCACAAATACATCAGAAATACATCTACAAGTGGAACAATTCGTAAAGAACACCTACTAAACGATGGCAGAAGACCTCAGACCTCCCAAAAGGCAAGAAACTCCCCACGTACCTGGGTAGGGCAAAAGGAAAAAGAAAAAACAGAGGCAAGAGAGGAGGGTTGGGGCCTGCACCAGTGGGAGGGAGCTGTGAAGGAGGAAAGGTTCCCACACACTAGGAAGGCCCTTCACAGGCGGAGACTGTGGGTGGCAGAAGGGGGAAGCTCCGGAGCCATGGAGGAGAGCGCAGCAACAGGGGTGCAGAGGGCAAAGCGGAGAGATTCCCACACAGAGGATCGGTGCTGACCAGCACTCACCAGCCCGAGAGGCTTGTCTGCTCACCTGCCGGGGCGGGCGGGGGCTGGGAGCTGAGGCTTGGGCTTCGGAGGTCGGATCCCAGGGAGAGGACAGGGGCTGGCTGTGCGAACACAGCCTGGAGGGGGCTAGTGCACCACAGCGAGCTGGGAGGGAGTATGGGAAAAAGTCCGGAGCTGCCGAAGAGGCAAGAGACTTTTCCTTGCCTCTTTGTTTCCAGGTGCGCAAGGAGAGGGGATTAAGATTGCAGTTTAAAGGAGCTCCAGAGACAGGCGCGAGCTGCGGCTATCAGCGTGGACACCAGAGATGGGCATGAGACACTAAGGCTGCTGCTGCAGCCACCAAGAAGCCTGTGTGCAAGCACAGGTCACTATCCACACCTCCCCTCCTGGGAGCCTGTGCAGCCTGCCACTACCAGGGTCCTGTGATCCAGGGACAACTTCACCGGGAGAACACACGGCATGCCTCAGGCTGGTGAAAGGTCATGCCGGTTTCTGCCGCAGCATGCTCGTCCCGCATCCATACCCCTCCCTCCCCCTGGAGTGAGTGAGTCAGAGGCGCCGAATCAGCTGCTTTTTTAACCCCGTCCTGTCAGAGCAAACAACAGATGCCCTCAGGCGACCTACACGCAGAGGCAGGCCCAAATCCAAAGCTGAACGCTGGGAGATGTGCAAACAAAGAAGAGAAAGGGAAATCTCTCCCAGCAGCCACAGGAGCAGTGTATTAAGTCTCCACAATCAACTTGATGTACCCTGCATCTGTGGAGTACCTGAATAGCCAACGAATCATCCCAAATTGAGGAGGTGGACTTTGGGAGCAACGATATATATATATATATTTTTCCCTTTTTCTCTTTTTCTGTGTGTGTATGTGTATGCTTCTGTGTGTGATTTTGTCTGCATAGCTTTGCTTTTACCATTTGTCCTAGGGTTCTGTCTGTCCGTTCATTTTTTTTTTAATTACTTAAAAAATTTTCTTTCTTAATTATTATTTTTTACTTTTTATTTTAATAACTTTATTTTATTTTATTTTATTTTATCTTCTTCTTTCCTTCTTTCTTTTTCCTCCCTTTTATTCTAAGCCATGTGAACAACAGGATCTTTGTGCTCCAGCCAGGCATCAGGGCTGTGCCACTGAGTTGCAAGAGCCAAGTTTAGGACACTGGACCACAAGACACCTCCCAGCTCCACGTAACATCAAATGGCAAAAATCTCCCAGAGATCTCCATCTCAACAGATAGACCCAGCTCCACTCAACGACCAGCAAGCTACAGTGCTGGACACCCTATGCCAAACAACTAGCAATACAGGACCACAGCCCCATCCATTACCACAGAGGCTGCCTAAAATCATAATAAGGCCACAGACACCCTAAAACACACCACCAGATGTGGACCTGAACACCAGAAAGACAAGATACAGCTTCGTCTACCAGGACACAGGCACTATTCCCCTCCACCAGGAATCCTACACAACCCACTGAAACACCTTAGCCACTGGGGACAGACACCAAAAACAATGGGAACTATGAACCTGCAGCCTGCAAAAGGAGACCCCAAACACAGTAAGCTAAGCAAAATGGGAAGACAGAGAAACACACAGCAGATGGAGGAGCAAGGTAAAAACCCACCAGACCTAAAATATGAAGAGGAAATAGGCAGTCTACCTGAAAAAGAATTCAGAATAATTATAGTAAAGATGATCAAAATCTTGGAACTAGAATGGAGAAAATAAAAGAAACGTTTATAAAGGACCTAGAAGAACTAAAGAGCAAAAAAACAGTGATGAACAACACAATAAATGAAATTAAAAATTCTCTTCAAGGAATCAATAGCAGAATAACTTGAGGCAGAACGGGTAAGTGATGTGGAAGATAAAATAGTGGAAATAACTACTGCAGAGCAGAATAAAGAACAAAGAATGAAAAGAATTGAGAACAGTCTCAGAGACCTCTGGGGAACATTAAACGCACCAACATTCGAATTATAGGCATCCCAGAAGAAGAAGAGAAAAAGAAAGGGACTGAGAAAATATTTGAAGAGATTATGGTTGAAACTTCCCTAATATGGGAAAGGAAATAGTTAAACAAGTCTAGGATGCACAGAGAGTCCCGTACAGGATAAATCCACGGAGAAACACGCCAGGACATATATTAATCAAACTATCAAAAATTAAATACAAAGAACAAATATTAAAAGCAGCAAGGAAAAAAACAAAAAATAACACATAAGGGAATCCCCATAAGGTTAACAGCTGATCTTTCAGCAGAAACTCTGCAAGTCAGAAGGGAGTGGCAGCACATATTTAAAGTGATGAAGTAGAAAAACCTACAACCAAGATTACTCTACCCGGCAAAGATCTCAATCAGATCTGATGGAGAAATTAAGACCTTTACAGACAAGCAAAAGCTAAGAGAATTCAGCACCACCAAACCAAATTTACAATAAATGCTAAAGGAACTTCTCTAGGCAGGAAACAGAAGGAAAAGACCTACAATAATAAACCCATAACAAACAATTAAGAAAATGGTAATAGGAACATACATATCGACAATTACCTTAAATGTAAATGGATTAAATGCTCCCACCATAAGATATATATATTGGCTGAATGGATACAAAAACAAGACCTGTATATATGCTGTCTACGAGAGATCCACTTCAGACCTAGGGATACATACAGACTGAAAGTGAGGGGATGGAAAAATATATTCCATGCAAATGGAAATCAAAAGAAAGCTGGAGTAGCAATTCTCATATCAGACAAAATAGACTTTAAAATAAAGACTATTATAAGAGACAAAGAAGGACACTACATAATGATCAAGGGATAAATCCAAGAAAAAGATATAACAATTGTAAATATTTATGCACCCAATTGATATTTATAGGACATTCCATCCGAAAACAACAGAATACACATTCTTCTCAAGTGCTCATGGAACATTCTACAGGATAGATCATATCTTGGGTCACAAATCAAGCCTTGGTAAATTTAAGAAAATTGAAATCATATCAAGTATCTTTTCCGAACACAATGCTATGAGACTAGATATCATTTACAGGAGAAAATCTGTAAGAGATACAAACACATGGAGGCTAAACCACACACTAATTAATAACCAAGAGAACACTGAAGACATCAAAGAGGAAATCAAAAAATACCTAGAAAAAAATGAAACCACGATGACCCAAAACCTATGGGTTGCAGCAAAAGCAGTTCTAAGAGGGAAGTTTATAAAAATACAATCCTACCTTAAAAAACAAGAAACATCTCAAACAAACAACCTAACCTTACACCTAAAGCAGTTAGAGAAAGAAGAACAAAAAACCCAAAGTTAGCAGAAGGAATGAAATCATAAAGATCAGATCAGAAATAAAAAGAAATGAAGGAAATGATAGCTAGGATCAATAAAACTAAAAGCTGGTTCTTTGAGAAGATAAATAAAATTGATAAAACTTTAGGCAGACTTACCAAGAAAAAAAAGGGAGAGGACCAATAAGAAGGACAACCTGGAAAAAATGGACAAATTCTTAGAAATGCACAACCTTCCAAGACTGAACCAGGAAGAAATACAAAATATGAACAGACCAATCACAAGCACTGAAATTGAAACTGTGATTAAAAATCTTCCAACAAACAAAAGCCCAGGAGCAGATGGCTTCACAGGCGAATTCTATCAAACATTTAGAGAAGAGCTAACACCTATCTTTCTCAACTCTTCCAAAATGTATCAGAGGGAGGAAAACTCTCAATCTCATTCTACTAGGCCACCATCACCCTGATATCAAAACCAGACAAAGATGACACAAAGAAAGAAAACTACAGGCCAAAATCAATGATGAACATAGATGCAAAAATCCTCCAGAAAATACTAGCAAACAGAATCCAACAGCACAATAAAAGGATCACTGAAGGAGAAAAACCATATGATGATCTCAATAGATGCAGAGAAAGCTTTTGACAAAATTCAACACCCAATTATGATAAAAACCCTCCAGAAAGTAGGCACAGAGGGAACTTTCCTCCACATAATAAAGGCCATATATGACAAACTCACAGCCAACATTGTCCTCAATGGTGAAAAACTGAAACCATTTCCACTAAGATCAGGAACAAGACAAGGTTGCCCCCTTTCACCACTCTTATTCAACATAGTTTTGGAAGTTGTAGCCACAGAATCAGAGAAGAAAAAGAAATAAAAGGAATCCAAATTGGAAAAGAAGAAGTAAAGCTGTCACTGTTTGCAGATGATATGATACTATACATAGATAATCCTAAAGATGCTACCAGAAAACTACTAGAGCTAATCAATGAATTTGATAAAGTAGCAGGATACAAAATTAATGCACAGAAATCTCTGGAATTCCTATACACTAATGATGAAAAATCTGAAAGTGAACTTAAGAAAACCCTCCCATTTTCCATTGCAACAAAAAGAACAAAATATTTAGGAATAAACCTACTTAAGGAGCCAAAAGATCTCTATGTAGAAAATTATAAGACACTGATGAAAGAAATTAAAGATGATACATATAGATGGAGAGATATACCATGTTCTTGGATTGGAAGAATCAACATTGTGAAAATGACTCTACTACCCAAAGCAATCTCAAAATTTACAAGCAGCTCATCCTGCTCAATAAAAAAAAAAAAACAACCCAATCCAAAACTGGGCAGAAGACCTAAATTGATATTTCTCCAAAGAAGATATACAGATTGCCAAGAGACACATTGCCAAGAAGCAACTGACAAAGGATTAATCTGCAAAATTTACAAGCAGCTCATCCTGCTCAATAAAAAAAAAAAAACAACCCAATCCAAAACTGGGCAGAAGACCTAAATTGATATTTCTCCAAAGAAGATATACAGATTGCCAAGAGACACATTGCCAAGAAGCAACTGACAAAGGATTAATCTGCAAAATTTACAAGCAGCTCATCCTGCTCAATAAAAAAAAAAAAACAACCCAATCCAAAACTGGGCAGAAGACCTAAATTGATATTTCTCCAAAGAAGATATACAGATTGCCAAGAGACACATTGCCAAGAAGCAACTGACAAAGGATTAATCTGCAAAATTTACAAGCAGCTCATCCTGCTCAATAAAAAAAAAAAAACAACCCAATCCAAAACTGGGCAGAAGACCTAAATTGATATTTCTCCAAAGAAGATATACAGATTGCCAAGAGACACATTGCCAAGAAGCAACTGACAAAGGATTAATCTGCAAAATTTACAAGCAGCTCATCCTGCTCAATATAAAAAAAAAAAAAAAACCCAATCCAAAACTGGGCAGAAGACCTAAACTGATATTTCTCCAAAGAAGATATACAGATTGCCAAGAGACACATGAAAGAATGCTCAACATCTTAATCATTAGAGAAATGCAAATCAAAACTACAATGAGATATCATCTCACACCGATCACAGTGACCATCATCAAAAAATCTAGAAACAATAAATGATGGATAGGGTGTGGAAAAAAGGGAACCCTCCTGCACTGTTGGTGGGAATGGAAATTGATACAGCCACTATGGAGAACAGTATGGATGTCTACCGTACGACCCAGCAATCCCACTACTGGGCATATACCCTGAGAAAACCATAATACAAAAGGAGTCATATACCAAAATGTTCATTGCAGCTCTATTTACAATAGTCAGGACATGCAAACAACTGAAGTGTCCATCAGCAGATGAATGGATAAAGAAGATGTGGCACATATATACAATGGAATATTACTCAGCCATAAAAAGGAATGAAACTGAGTTATTTGTAGTGAGGTGGATGGACATAGAGACTGTCATGCAGAGTGAAGTAAGGCTGAAAGAGAAAAACAAATACCATATGCTAACACATATATATGGAATCTTAAAAATGGTCATGAAGAACCATGGGCAAGACGGGAATAAAGGTGCAGACCTACCAGAGAATGGACTTGAGGATACGGGGAAGGGGAAGGGTATGCTGGGACAAAGTGAGAGAGTGGCATGGACATATGTACACTACCAAATATAAAGTAGATAACTAGTGGGAAGCAGCCGCATAGCACAGGGAGATCAGCTCGGTGGTTCATGACCACCTGGAGTGGTGGGATAGGGAGGGTGGGAGGGAGGGAGGTGCAAGAGGGAAGAGATATGGGGACATATGTATATGTATAACTGATTCACTTTGTTATAAAGCAGATAGTAACACCATTGTAAAGCAATCATACTCCAATAAAGTTGTTTAAAAAAAAAGACAATGAAAACTCAACCATACAAAATCTATGGGATGCAGAAAAAGTGTTCTTGGAAGTTCATAGTGATACAGGCCTTCCTCAAAAAACAAGAAAATTCTCAAACAACCTAACCTACCAGTTAAAAGAATTAAAAAAAGAAGAACAAACAAAACCTAAAGGCAGCAGAAAGAAGGAAATAATAAAGATCAGAGAGGAAATATATAGATATTTTAAAAACAATAGAAAAAAATCAATAAAACCAGGAGCTGGTTCTTTGAACGAATAAACAAGATTGACACACCTCTGGCCCAGCTCACCAAAAAGAAAAGTGAGAACCAAATAAACAAAATAAGAAATGAAAAAGGAGACATAACAACTGATACTGCAGAAATACAAGTAACCATAAGGGAATACTATGAACAATTATATGTCAACAAATTTGACAATCTAGAAGAAATGGACAAGTTTCTGGAAGCATGCTGCCCACCAAAACCAAGTCAAGAAGAAATAGATAATTTGAACAGACTTATCACTAGAAGTGAAATAGAATCTATAATTTAAAAACTCCCTACAAACAGAAGTCCAGGAACAGATGGCTTCATAGGCGAATTCTACCCAACATACAAAGAAGAACTGATCCTTCTTAAATTCTTCCAAAGGAGTGAAAAGGAGGGAACACTCCCAAGTCATTCTAGGAAGCCACCATCACCCTGATTCCAAAACCAGACAAAGACACCACCAAAAATGAAAATTGCAGGCCATTATCTTTGATGAATATACAGGCAAAAATGCTCAACAAAATATTAGCAAACCAAATCAAACAACACATAAAAAAGATCATATACCAAGACCAAGTGGGATTCATCACAAGTTCACAAGGATGGTAAACTCTTACCAAAGTGGGTATAGACGGAATGTATCTCAAGATAGTAAAAGCTATTTATGACAAACCCATAGCCAATATAATACTCAATGGTGAGAAGCTGAAAGCCTTCCCACTAAAATCTGGAACAAGACAAGGATGCCCACTTTCACCTCTTCTATTCAACATAGTATTGGAAGTCCTAGCCACAGCAATCAGACAAGAAAAAGAAAAAGGTATCCAAATTGGAAGGGAAGAGGTAAAATTGTCACTATATGCAGATGATATGATACTATATATAGACAACCCAAAAGACTCCACACAAAAACTACTGGAACTGATAAACAAATTCAACAAGGTAGCAGGATACAAGATTAACATACAGAAATTGGTTGCATTTCTTTACACCAACAATGGAATATCATAAAGGGGATGTAAAAAAAAAACCTTTTAAAATTGCAAGACCCAAAATAAAATACTTAGGAATAAGCCTCACCAAGGAGGTGAAAGAATTATATGCTGCAAACTATAAAACATTAATAAAGGAAACTGAAGATGATTCAAAGAAATGGAAAGAAATCCCATGCTCTTGGATTGGAAGAATTAATATTGTTAAAATGGCCATACTACCCAAAGCATTCTACAGATTTAACACATTCTCTATCAAATTACCCGTGATATTTTTCAGAGAACTAGAACAAATAATCCTAAAATTCATAAGGAACCATAAAAGAGCCAGAATTGCCAAGCAGTGATGAAAAAAAAGAACAAAGCAGGAGGCATAACTCTCCCAGACTTCAGACAATAGTACAAAGCTAGAGTAATCAAAACAGCATGGTATTGGCATAAAAACAGATATACGGATCAATGGAACAGAATACGGAGCCCAGAAATAAACCCATACACCTATGGTCAGCTAATCTTTGACAAAGGAGGCAACAATATACAATGGAAAAAAGACAGTCCCTTCAGCAAGTGGTGTTGGGAAAGTTAGACAGCTATGTGTAAATCAATGAAGTTAGAACACACCCCTCTCACCAAAAAAAAAAAAAACTCAAAATGACTTAAGGACTTAAACATAAGACACAACACCATAAAACTCCTAGAAGAGAACATAGGCAAAACATTCTCTGACATAAATTGTACCAATATTTTCTTAGGTCAGTCTCCCAATGCAATAAAAATAAAAACAAAAATGAACAAATGGGACCTAATCAAACTTACAAACTTTTGCACAGCAAAGGAAACCATAAACAAAATGAAAAGACATCCTACAGAATGGGAGAAAATATCTGCAAACAATGTGACTGACAAGGGCTTAATTTCCAAAATACACAAACAGCTCAGTCAACTCAACAACAACCAAAAACCCCAGCCCAATCAAAAAATGGGCAGTAGACCTAAAGAGACATTTCTCCAAAGAAGAGATACAGATGGCCAATAGTCACATGAAAAAACGCCCATAATCGCTAATTATTAGAGAAATGTAAATCAAAACTACAATGAGGTATCACCTCACACTGATCAGAATGGCCAACATTAACATGTCTACAAATAAATGCTGGAGAGAGTGTGGAGAAAAGGGAACACTCTTGCACTGTTGGTGGGAATGTAACTTGATGCATCCACTGTGGAAAACATTATGTCGGTTCCTCAGAAAACTAAAAATAGAATTACCATATGATCCAGAAATCCCACTCCAGGGCATATACCCAGACAAAACTATAATTCAAAAAAATACCTGCGCCCCTATTTTTATAGCAGCACTATTCACAATAGCTGAGACACTGAAACAACCTAAATGTCCATTGACAGATGAATGGATAAATAAGTGGTACATATATACAATGGAATACTACTCAGCTATAAAAAAATGAAATAATTCCATTTGCAGCAACATGGATACAACTAGAGATTATCATATTAAGTGAAGTAAGTCAGAAAGAGAAAGACAAATACCATATGATATCACTTATATGTGGAATCTAAAATATGACACAAATGAACCTATCTATGAATCAGAAACAGGATCACAGGCGTAGAGAATAGACTGGTGGTTGCCAGGGGGGAGGGGTGTGTGAGAGGGTTGGATTCAGAGTTTGGGATTAGCAGATGCAAACTGGTGTATATAGAATGGATAAACAACAATGTCCTTCTGTACAGCACAGGGAACTATATTCAATATCTTGTGATAAACCATAATGGAAAATAATATGAAAAAGAATGTATATATATGTATAACTTGAGTTACTCTGCTGTACAGCAGTAATTAACACAACATTGTAAATCAACTGTACTTCAATTTAAAAAAAGAATTAGACAACCGACCTTTAAAATGATCCTTTTATATCTTTTCCTGGTGAAAAGCCAACCATTAGTAAGTTTTTATAGCATGGCAGAACATAGTGATTTGTGATAAATATTGAATAGCAACCTTAATATAATACAAAATTCTTGAGACTAGTGAAATTATCTTGATATTATTCAAGAGACAATTGAAATGTACTTCTAAATTTCAAACGACAACAATTTGCCTTTTTTTTCCATCTCTATGCAAAAATACTAATGTATTCTCCATAAGTATTTATCGAGTCCTATTTTGTGTGTTGTTCGATAAGTACTCATTCTGTAAGAAAGACATACAAGATTAAATCTCCAGTCTTAATAAATTCCTAATCTAGTTAGAAATAGCCCAAAACCAGGGAATAAATAAGTATGAAGTGAAAGAAATGCTTATGAGGATGAAGGAACAGATCATTGTGTATACCAATATTCTAATTAGACCCCAGGGAAGAAGTGAAACTTGAGAGATCATGGAACTATGCAGAAATCAAGGGCATCTCTAATGGAACTCTTAAAAGGTCTGTAACTTATCATCTATATTAAAGCAGTTGAGGTAGGGTATTCCATCTGGAAACAACAATACTGATTAGTCTTCCCTTCCTTTCCCTCAGTCCTCACTCGCCCTTCTAGAGGATGAATCCACGTCCAGCTTAAACCCTTCCATTTTTCTAGCTTGCTATAGAAAGGACAGAGCTGGATATTACAAGCAGTAATAATATTAAGTGAAGAGGAAGAAGGAAGGAGTTAGGGAGGGAGCAGGGAAGGAAGGAAGGAGGAATTACCCGTCAGTGGATATTGAGATCTAGGCAAGCCAGTTCAGAAGAGGCCCTAAAATGTCCTTGAGGAAACAGATCCCTGCTACTCAGGGAATCTCCTGCCTTCTAGCCAACCTCCACCCTGCACTATTCTCCCCAGTCAGAAGGCAGGGTGGGGTAGCGGGAAGGGCAGGGGCCTTGGAATCTGACGGACCTATATTCAAGCCCTAAATCTACCACTTAAACTTATACAACCAAGTAAGACTCAGACTCTCTCTGAGGCCATTTCTTAATCTCTATATTGATCCTAATATTCAACTCAGCTCATGGGGTTAGAGTAATGTCACAGTGAATGTAAGGCACTTAGCAGATTACCTGGGGCTTTGGGGAGTGACCCCTAAAGTGGTAAGGTGCTTCTCAGAAAACATGTTCTTCTTGAGGACCCTTGATATAGGATCCTAAAACACCTTCCAACAGATCAGAAGCTCAAAGTTATTTAACACACATCCTATCCACAAGCCCTCTGAGGCTTCTGGGTACAATCAGTAACTACAGTGCTGACTACACCCCTTGAACCTACACATGTTCTAACCTGCTAGTGTCTGGGACTGACACAAACTACCTCATCCCGAGGCACTTCATATCTTGCTGAGTTTCTGCTTGGCAGAAACCTTTGTGTATTATGACTGTTCTACAATCTCCTGAACAAATTTATAAGTGTCTTATTTTAAATAATGATTTTACTGTGGCCTCTCTTCAGAGGTTTATACTTCAAAATGTTTTAGTTTATTTCTATCCTTTGGTTCTCTTCCGTGGCTGTATTTTTAAAAACCCACTCAATTTCATTTTAAATTAAGAGTGAAATGTACTGGCCATACTCTAAAACTATATTTTTATATCAGACAAACATAGCCTTTTACTTTAATAGTATTTCACAGTACCTCTTCTATGGATGAGCTTATCACAGTTTTAAAGGTGCTAACAATTACACAATCACAGCTTAGATTTCACTGATTTATAGTGACAAGAAAAAATACGATTTATGTTCTGCATAACACAGCAGTTAAAAGCAGAATAGAAGATTATTTGGGGGGAAAAAATGAATGTTAATGTCATCTTGAAAATATCTTGTGGCATCACTAAAGAGAAGAAAAGAAATTGCCAATATGATTACAGTCAGAGGAAACACCAGTCCTTTATTATCCTACATTTTCTATTCTTTATGCTGAATCACAATGAATCATCTCAGCTGATTATTTAAAGAAGTTAAACAAACAAAAAAGCAGGTAGAGAAAGAAGTGTGGGAGCTAGTACACTGCTGATATTCAAATAATCTAACATTGATTCTACAATGCATAAATAAAAAGATATTATTTTAAAAATGCAATATGCCGGAAGACAGTGGATAATTATGTCCAAACTAAATACAATAGAAATCCTTTTTGCAAAGATGCCAAAGTAGCATGTTTAGAAGAATCAGGTTGGCCACTTTTAAAAACATAGGTAACACATTCTAAAGATTATCTTGTATTCTAAATATTATCCAGTGATCCAGGTAGCCAAGGCAAGTGGAAATCTAGCAAGATGCTCAATATATTTCATAGAATGGGTTCTCCCAACAGTGTCTGTCTGCCTAGCACAGAAGTTGAACCAGGGGCTCTATTATGGCTTCCAGATACTGCCACTATATTATGTTTGCAACTACATGATCTGGTTATTGGCGGCTTTGGAAGAATGAGCGCAAGCTTGCTTTTTTTTTTTTTTTTAAGATAAGGACTTTTAAAGATAATTAATTTATTTATTTATATTTTTTGGCTGTGTTGGGTCCTCATTGCTGTGCATGGGCTTTTTCTAGTTGCGGCAAGCAGGGGCTACTCTTCATTGCGTATGCAGGCTTCTCATTGCAGTGACTTGTCTTTGTTGTGTAGCATGTGCTCTGGGTGCACAGGCTTCAGTAGTTGTGGCATGTGGGCTCAGTAGTTGTGGCTCATAGGCTCTAGAGTGCAGGCTCAGTAGTTGTGGCACACGGGCTTAGTTGCTCCGTGGCATGTGGGGTCTTCCCGGACCAGGGCTCGAACCCGTGTCCCCTGCATTGGCAGGCGGGTTCTTAACCACTGTGCCACCAGGGAAGTCCCAAGATTTCTTAAATGAATTAAATTAATATGTGGTTTATTTTTTATCACTCTCTTCCTGAGGCAGAAAGCTGGAGTTTTATATTTAATAACACATGTGAGTTTAATTATGTTTTGGCTAAACCAAGAAACTGAAAAAGAAAAGGTTTTAATACAATTAATCAACATGAGGGAAAGGGTACTTTATGCTCTATTACAAGCCATGATTAAAAGTATCTTTTTTAAAAAAAACCTGACTTTGTTAAGTGTTGCCAGTGAGGCAACACTCATAGTGCAATGGATTGTAGCACTATCCTGCCATGGGCACAGGGATTTAGCTGAAAACTACACTTAGAGAAAAAAAAAATTCACAATGCAATAGCTTCAAGATGGTGGAGGAGTAAGAAGTGGAGATTACCTTCCTCCCCACAAATACATCAAAAATACGTGTACATGAGGAACAGCTCCTACAGGACACGTACTGAATGCTGGCAGAAGACCTCAGACCTCCCAAAACGCAAGAAACTGCCTACGTACCTGGGTAGGGCAAAAGAAAAAAGAAAAAACAGAGACAAAAGAATGGGGATGGGACCTGAACCTATGGGAGGGAGCTGTGAAGGAGGAAAGGTTTCCACACACTAGGAAGCCCCTTCACTGGCGGAGACAGTGGGTGGGTGGGGGGTAAGCTTTGGAGCCATGGAGGAGAGCGCAGCAACAAGGGTGCAGAGGTCAAAGCAGAGAGATTCCTGCACAGAGGATCAGTGCCAACCAGCACTCACCAGCCCGAGAGGCTTCTCTGCTCACCCACCAGGGCGGGCAGGGGCTGGGAGCTGAGGCTTGGGCTTTGGGGGTCAGATCCAAGGGAGAGGATTGAGGTTGGCTGCGTGAACACAGCCTGAAGGGGTTAGTGCACCACGGCTAGCCAGGAGGGAGTCCGGGAAAAAGTATGGAACTGCCTAAGAGACAAGAGACAATTATTTTGGGGTGCATGAGGAGAGGCGATTCAGAGCACCACCTAAACAAGCTCCAGAGACAGGTGAGAGCCATGACTATCAGCACGGACACCAGAGACGGGCATGAAATGCTAAGGCTGCGGCTGCAGCCACCAAGAAGCCTATATGCAAGCACAGGTCACTATGCACACCTCCCCTCCCAGGAGCCTATGAAGCCCACAACTGCCAGGGTCCAGTGATGAAGGGACAATTTCCCTGGGAGAAAACACACCATGCCTCAGGCTGGTGCAACATCAAGCCAGCTTCTGCCACCATAGGCTCGCCTGGCATTCCATATCCCTACCTCCCTCTGGCCGGAGTGAGCCAGAGCCCCCTAATCAGCTGCTACATTAACCCTCTCCTGTCTGGGAGGGGAACAGACACCCTCAGGCGACCTACACACAGAGGCGGGGCCAAATCTAAAGCTGAACCACAGGAGCTGCACGAACAAAGAAGAGAAACGCAAATTTCTGCATGCAGCCTCAGGAGCAGCAGATTAAATCTCCACAAACAAATTGATGTACCCTGAATCTGTGGAATACCTGAATAGACAAGAAGTCATCCCAAAATTGAGGCACAGGACGTGGGGAGCAACTGTAGACTTGGGCTTTGATTTCTGCATCTAATTTAGTTTTGGTTTGATGTTTATCTTAGTTTAGTATTTACAGCTTATTATTATTGCTAGATTTGTTTATTGATTTGGTTGCTCTTTTCCTTTTTTAAAAAAAAAAATATATATATATAATATGGTTTTTTTGTTCCTTTTCTCCTTTTGTGAGTGTGTATGTGTATGCTTCTTTGTGTGATTTTGCCTGTATAGATTTCCTTTTACCCATTTGTCCTAGGGTTCAGTCTGTCCTTTTTTTTTCTTTTTTTTAGTATACTTTTTAGCGCTTGTTATCATTAGTGGATTTGTTTTTTGGTTTGGTTGCTCTCTTTCTTTATTTCATATTATATCTAAAATCTACATGGGCAAGTGAACACAGCTCTGCTATTACAGTGTCATTTTTTCATATAAACATATTATACCCTCAACTTGAGTGCCAGTACTTTATGTACAAACATAAAGTCTGACTCAAATTTATACCCTGTGTAATATCTAGAAGAGGGTCTTGCACATATTAGGTGTTCAAGAGCTGTCTCCTAACTATTAGCATCATTCAGCCTTGGAAGAGGCTGCCCTCTCTGATGGTACACATTACATCCCTGGTGGTATTTAAGCAATGTCTCATGAACAATTGTGTACTGGGGAGATCTTCAAGATGGCGAAGGAGAAAGACGTGGAGATCAACTTCCTCCCCACAAATACATCAGAAATACATCTATGTGTGGACCAACTCCTACAGAACACCTACTGAACACTGGCAAAAGACCTCAGACTTCCCAAATTTTCCTTTTTCTCTTTTTGTGAGTGTGTATGTGTATGCGTCTTTGTGTGATTTTGTCTGTATAGCTTTGCTTTCACCATTTGTCCTAGGGTTCTGTCTATCTGTTGTTTGCTCTTCTATAGATTTTAGTGCTTACTATCATTGGTGGATTTGTTTTTTGGTTTGGTTGCTCTCTTGTTTCTTTTTTATTTTCTTTTTTTATTACTTTTTAATTTTTTAAAATTTTATTTTTTTTCTAGTTTTTATTTTAATAACTTTATTTTTTTTCTTCCTTTCTTTCTCTCTCTCTCTCTCTCTCTCTCTCTCTTTCTTTCTCCCTTTTCTTCTGAGACATGTGGCTGACAGGGTCTAGGTGCTCCAGCCAGGTGTCAGGCCGGAGCCTCTGAGCTAGGAGACCCGAGTTCAGGACATTGGTCCACCAGAGACCTCCTGCCCCCCCACAATACAAAACAGAGAAAGCTCTCTCAGAGATCTACATCTCAATGCGAAGACCCAGCTCCACTCAATGACTAGTAAGCTACAGTGCTGGACACCCTATGCCAAACAACTAGCAAGACAGGAACACAACACCACCCATTTGCAGAGAGGCTGCCTAAAATCATAATAAATTCACAGACACACCAAAACACACCACAGGAGGTGGTACTGCCCACCAGAAAGACAAGATCCAGCATCATCCACCTGTGTTATGGTGGAAACCTAAACAACCCACCGAACCAACCTTACCCACTGTGGGCAGACAAAAAAGACAATGGGGACTACGAACCTGCAGACTGCGAAAAGGAAACCCCAAACATAGTAAGTTAAGCAAAATGAGAAGACAGAGAAACACAGCAGATGAAGGAGCAAGGTTAAAACCCACCAGACCAAACAAATGAAGAGGAAATAGGCAGTCACCTGAAAAAGAATTCAGAATAATGATGGTAAAGATGATCCAAAATCTTGGAAACAGAATGGAGAAAATACAAGAAACGCTTAACAAGGATCTAAAAGAACTAAAGAGCAAACAAACAATGATGAACAACACAATAAATGAAATTAAAAATTCTCTTCAAGGAATCAATAGCAGAATAACTGAGGCAAAAGAATGGATAAGTGACCTGGGAGTAAAAATAGTGGAAATAATTATCTCAGAGCAGAATAAAGAAAAAAGAATGAAAAGAATTGAGGACAGTCTCAGAGACCTCAGGGACAATATTAAATGCACCAACATTCGAATTATAGGGGTCCCAGAAGAAAAAGAGAAATAAAAGGTACTGAGAAAATTTTGAAGAGATTATAGTTGAAAACTTCCATAATATGGGAAAGGAAATAGTCAATCAACTCCAGGAAGAGCAGAGACTCCCATACAGGATAAATCCAAGGAGAAACACACCAAGAAACATATTAATCAAACTATCAAAAAAAAATACAAAGAAAAAATATTAAAAGCAGCAAAGGAAAAGCAACAAATAACATACAAGGGAATCCACATAAGGTTAACAGCTGATCGTTCAGCAGAAACTCTGCAAGCCAGAAGGGAGTGGCAGAACATATTTAAAATGATGAAAGAGAAAAACCTACAATGAATATTACAACCCAGCAAGGATCTCATTCAGATTCGACGGAGAAATTAAAACCTTTACAGACAAGCAAAAGCTATGAGAATTCAGCACCACCAAACCAGCTTCACAACAAATGCTAAAGGAACTTTTCTAGGCAGGAAGCACAAGAGAAGGAAAACAACTACAGTAACAAACCCAAAACAATTAAGAAAATGGTAATAGAAACATACCTATCAATAACTACCTTAAATGTAAAAAGATTAAGTACCCCAACCAAAAGACACAGACTAGTTGAATGGATACAAAACAAGACCTGTATATAGGCTATCTACAAGAGACCCACTTCAGGCCTAGGGGCACATACAGACTGAAAGTGAGGGGATGGAAAAAGATTTTCCCTGCAATTGGAAAAAAAAAATCTGGAGTAACAATACTCATATCAGACAAAATAGACTTTAAAATAAGGACTATTATAAGAGACAAGGAAGGGCACTATATAATGATGAAGGGATCAATCCAAGAAGAAGATATAACAAATTGTAATCATTTATGCACGCAAAATAGGAGCACCTCAATACATAAGGCAAATGCTAACACTAACAGCCATAAAAAGGGAAATTGACAGTAACAAAATAATAGTAGGGGACTTTAACACTCCACTTACACCTTCCAAACAGAAAATAAATAAGGAAACACAAGCTTTAAATGATACATTAAACAAGATGGAATTAATAGATATTTATAGGACATTCCATCCAAAAACAACAGAATACACTTTCTTCTCAAGTGCTCATAGAACATTCTCCAGGACCGATTATATCTTGGGTCACAAATCAAGCCATTGAAATTGCATCAAGTATCTTTTCCAACCACAATGCTATGAGACTAGATATCAATTACAGGAAAAATCTGAGAAAAATACAAACAGCTGAGCTAAACAATACACTACTAAATAACCAAGAGATCACTGAAGAATTCAAAGAGGAAATCAAAAAATATGTAGACATCAATGACAATGAAAACACGAGGACCCAAAACCTATGGGACGCAGCAAAAACAGTTTTAATAGGGAAGTTTATAGCAATACGGTTTCCTACCTCAAGAAACAAGAAATATCTCAAATAAACAACCTAACCTTAAACCTACAGCAACTAGAGAAAGCAGAACAAAAAAACCCCAAAGTTAGCAGAGGAAAAGAAATCATAAAGAACAGATCAGAAATAAATGAAAAAGAAATGAAGAAAATATAGGAAAGAACAATA